>NW_017731866.1:201829-282526 GCF_001890085.2 Hipposideros armiger | reverse complement strand
TCTCTCTCTCTCTCTCTCTCTCTCTCTCTCTCTCTCTCTCTCTCTCTCTCTTTCTTTCGCAAATGTTTATTGCATGTCTATTACATGCCAGTGGTAGCCTGGGATGTTGGAATAGATACAACAATGAACAATCCAGAAAAATTATCCCTGCCCTCGTGAAGTTTACATTCTTATAAAATCTATTTGAATTCTTTGACATTTCAGTTCTCCCGTTCTTCCTCCGACCTTGCTGACTGTTACTTTTCCCTTTTGAAACGACTCCTTTCTCTCTCAATCATACATCCTCCTTTGGCCAAATTCATCCAGTTCCATAGCTCCAGTTAGCACCTGTAAATGTGCCAAATTCCAGCTTCTCTCCTGGGATCCTTGAAAATCTTTCCACTTACCAAAAGGAAGGACCTAGAGTGTTCTCCTGCTTCCTGTGGTGAAGGAAGTCGTTATGCTTTTCACAAAGTCGTTATGCTTTTCACAACCCCACGTTATTATTCTTCAGTCCCACCAAGATGATTGCTTCCCAGGATTCAAATGAAAACTCAAAACTCATGTTTTATATAAACAGGACATATTATGTTTGCTCATATAGTGTTCAGTTTATGCTACGAACTTGTTAAAGATAATTATCTAATTGGATCCAATAAAATGTACTGAAAACCTACAGCGAGCTAAACACTTGTGTTTGGTCTGGAGGCATAGAGGTAAAGGGTAAACTTAGCTTAAAGAGAAGGCAAATGGGTAGAAAGCAGTAAAGAATGAATAAATAATTTGGCACCATTTTGAAGCAAGGCCAAAGTATGAACATAGAACATCATATTGACGTCATGATATTGAAGGTTCAGGAAATATCCTGGCAGAAGATAAACAAACACAGATTAAGAACATAGTTTTGGAGATGATGGAAGTGGGCCAAATTTGAGAATTGGTGTACAGAAAAAACAGCAATGGGGTTATGAAGCCCTGGATGTGAGGACTAACAGACAGATTATCAATAGTTTAGGAGATATGTTCCTTAGGAGGAGCATTCATATCCCTTGTCAAAAAAATGAGGTTGTGATTGAGGATTTGAAGGGCTTAAAGGGACCATAAACTTGATAAATTTTTAGACCCTCGTGACCAAGGAGATTTCCAGAAATTTAGATACTCCAGACAATTAACATTGTCACATGCACCATGTTGAAACTTGCTGGTCTTTTTTATGTAAAATATAAAAGATTATTCTTGGTAGGTAAAGTAGAATATCTAAACCATTCCTACATCGAACTTTTTAATATTTTAAAAAGCAGGGGATCATTATTATAAAAGAAAAAGGGCTTATGAAAGGGCTGTTATTATTTAGATAGTAAAATATTTGATGCTGTTTATGTAACATATTTTGAAAATCTGAGGTACATATTAATTCAATAAATTTCTGGTATGTTTATTCACTTTCACGCAATCATTTTATAATTTCAAAAACTACAATTTATCCCAACCATTTTTTAAACTTACAATGTATCATTACTAATATGTCAACCTTACAGATTTCTTAAGTCAATTTAGCTTAGTATTCCCCTGGAAGCTCAGGAGAACACCATACCCCATCCTACAAAAACCTTATCTTTGTTCTCTGGCACTTTACTATTGTCAGAGGACTTTCACACACATTAAATGATTTCATCCTCACAAGGGTCCTGTACAGTAAGTAAAATAGACATTCTGATCCCCATTTTACAGGTAAAGAAACTGAGGCTCAGACAAACTAAAAAAATTGCCCAAAATAATGAGGCTAGTAAGTCTCAGACTAAGAAGTTTTCTGACTTCTAGTCTTTTGCTCTTTCCACTGTCCCATTGTATCTCCTATCTTTCTGTGCACCTGGTTTCTGTACAGTGGGTCAGAATATGCCTATCTCTATCAAAAAATCATTATTAGCTATGGCTTAAACTACCCTTCATGCTGCTTTCATTTCCTATAAATGCCAGGCAAACTGTTCCCAAACCTTATTTATGCATTCACAAAAAGTATGAAAACATACACTATGAATCAGTGACACAGAAATACTTAAAAAAAAAGTTTAAAGTGTGTACCTACATAAATATGTCAATATCTCTCCTCCCTGCATATCTAGACTTGTCCCAAAGGGAACTACAGCTCCGGGGAGAACTGATTGTCAGGATCCCTGTACATTGTTCTGTGCCTAATGAAAGAGAAGGAGAGAGATGGAAGGGACTGGCATGGGTCCCTGCCTCCCCATCCTGTGTTCCCACTGCCCTTCAAAATGTCAAAGGATATAAATATTTTTTAAAGATTCTTGACACATATTGCAGAATCATGTGGTCAATCATGCTTTGATTGAAAGCTGATTTCTCCAGTAAGGCACATTAACCTATTCTGAAAATGTCTGAAATTTTTTCCGCAGTAAAACGTGACTCCCTGGGAGCCAGGTGCTCAAACTTTAGTGAATGAAAGGAGAGAGGAGGAGGTTGGTAGACAAAGCAATATAAGGGGGAAAAAGGTGGCAAAGCCGGATGGCATTAACCTCAAAGGCATGGGAAATTTGCATAACGATTGAAAAGTAAATATCTGGAAGCCGCAGTGAGATGGGAAGAGGACTGCAAACTGGCTTCTGGATTGCAACACCCAGGGAATGTGGACAAACTAGCAGCCTGCATTTGAAAGGGCTGCAAGGGAAGCACGGTCTGCAGAAACAAGCCAAATTTTCAGGTAGGGCAAGGAGATGAAGGCAAAAAAAATGGTAGAAAGGCTAAAAGTGCAGAAGAGATTGTTAGTAACCATCTAGCGAAGAATTCTTGAAGAAGCAACAGGAAGGTGAGAAAGGGATGAAGGAGAGGGGAAGAGAGGAAGGAATGATTGGGTCAGAGGAGAGAAATCATGGAGAACTACTAGGAATAAGGAAGAAGATTGTTTTAATAACTTACATTTCGGTGGTGAACAAGATCAATGGGCATATCAACTTAAATAAAAATATTTTGATAATACATTAATGGTGAAGGCTTGAATGAAGTGCAACAGCAACTCTGAGTTCCTCTGGATGATGAGTGGAGAATGAGTGTATGGCAGTGGTTCTCAGCTGTAAGTGCACCTTAGAATCGCCTGAAGAGTTTTATAAAACACAGATATCCAGACCCCCTTCCTAACCAATTAAAATAGAATCATTGGGAGTAGACCTGAGCACTGGAGGGTTACGGCAACAGTATTCCTTTTAAGAGCCCCAGGAGCAGCCAGCTGTTCTCTGTATTGAGAACCATTGATAGATGGCAGTGGCTCTTACAGTTAGTCCTGATCAGTGTCCCACAAACTGGGAACTTGTTAGAAATGCAAATTCTCGGATATTGCCCCAGGCTTCCTGGATCAGAAATCTGGAATGGGGCCCAGCAATCCATTTTTTAACCTCTCTAATGATTCTAATGCATGCTAAAGCTTAAGAACCATAGGATTGTGGGATGTGTTAGGGGTGGGGCTTACTGGCTACACAGAGGCTGCTATAGCTGTGTTTGTAAGTATCCTTCCTGGTCCACTGAAATTATGTTTCCATCAGCATTTTATGAGAACTCTTACTGCCAAGATCTTTATACATGTAATTTTTGGCAGCTTGATAGGCAAGAAAAAAAATTGTTTGTCTTACTTAAGATGGAACATTTTTCATATGTTTAGAGTTAAGATGAATTTTGCATGTTACAGTTCAAACTAATTTCTTTGATTTTAGTTACTGTCAAGTGGTGGAGCAAACACCCCTGAACAGTTGCAGGGGAGAATAACAAATTCTCCATCTAGCCTGCTTTATGAAGAGTCATAGGATAAAGATAGTGTTTTCGTTAACAACTAAATATATGAATATATACAATAACCTGTGTTCGTGGTCTCTATTTTTATAAAGAGAGAAAAGGAACCACTCTCAAAAACAAAATATGAGGGAAAGAAAACTAAGAAGAGGAAATTCCTCAAACTAAACAAGTTTACATATTGGCTATATGTGGAGTAAAACACAAACAGAAATGTGGTATATATTTCCTGAAAATGTTAGCTGTTACATAGAAGAGATCACGTTTCTATATTTTCTTAAATAGAACTTGGTACATTCAGGGTGGTCCATAAGTTTTAAATAATAACAATTTGCTCTCCAATCTGGCCTCATTTTGCTTCCTTTTTCACATCTTGACTTTGTCCCAGTGCTTAGTTTGCAATTCACAAAAAAAAAAAAAAGGAAAGAAAGAAAGAAAGAAAAAAGAAAGCTAAGACTAAACATATTTAGAAAAAAAAAGTGAAATAAAACAGCAGCTTCCTCAAGGTTGGGCTCAACTAACAAGTCATTTGTATATAAAAAAAAATTTCACTTCAACATACAATTATTAATTCAGATCTTCATTACTGCTTACCTAAACTAGTAACTGCTTCCTTCCTCCTTTTATTGCACTCTGCAGCAAGGTTAATTTTCTTTTTTTAACTTTATTGAGGAACAATGTGTTTTTCAGGAAACATGTGTTTTTTCCAGGACCCATCAACTCCAAGTCAAGTTGTTGTCCTTCAATCTTAGTTGTGGAGGGCACAGCTCAGCTCCAAGTCGTCGCCATTTTCAATTCAGTTGCAGGGGACGCAGCCCACCATCCCATGCGGGAGGCGAACCAGCAACCCTGTTGCTCAGAGCACACACTCTAACCAACTGAGCCACCTAGCTGCCCCAAGATTAATTTTCTTACAGCATAACTCAAAAGTTCTCAGTAACATATCCCCTACTGCTACCCCATGAAGTAAAGACAAGATTTTCACCAGGCACAGGCCACAGGGACTCAGCTCTAGGGGAACTGTGGAAGAGAGAGGAATGATTTTATCTTAAATACTGAGAAATCCCTGGAAAGGCTGGAAGCCATCATAAGCTTTGGGTGGATAGGCACGCAGGAGCGGAATAACAGGTAGAATGTTGTTAGGTTCTGCTCTGCCTCTCTTTCAGATTGCCTTTGGATCATTGCCTGCCCGGTAACCACTGTGAGTCAGAAGGCAGCCACAATAGCCCACATAATGTGGGGGAGGCTGACCAGCTGCCCTGAGCACTCACTCCTCCAGCCCTCCTCACCAAGCCCGGATAAGGGATGGTGAGTCACATACGAGATAGCTGTCTTCTCCCTTTTAAAACTTTAGAGGAGAAGCCCTATCAGAGGAATGCTAGTGGAGGGGAAACAGATGGGTGGTTAACTACAGTTCTGGTGTCTAGGACTTTCTGCCCCGAGGCTCATCTTCTAACCATTTCTTAAAATCACAAGGAAGCCTTAAACTAGAACCTGAGCTTTGGTATCTCATCCTGGTACCTGATAACTCCAGGGGAATATTAGCTCACAGCTGAAAGCACCTCAGGTTAAACCACTATAGAAGGAAAATCAAAAACTGAACAACACACTTGTATATCTTATTAAGCAAAATATTGGAACAAACAGATGAAGAATTTAAAATAAACATAACCAATGTTGTCAAAAGATATTGGTAATATGATGCAGAAAAAAAGTCAAAAACAGAGCCAAATGGAAAGATTAAGTATAAAAATAAAATAACACTTGAAAGAAAGTAAATGGGATAAATAAGAAGCTGAATATAGCCAAAGAATAAATTGCAAAGTAAAAGAGCAAACTGAGGAAATCTCCGAGAAGGAAGAATAGAAAGATAAAGAGATAAATATAGAAATAAAAAGTTAAGCAGCATGGAGGATAAGAGCAGACATGCTGGCACATACCAAAAATAGGAATCCAAACGGAAACAAAAGTAAAAGGTGGGAAAAAAATTTAATTAAATAATAAAACTAAATATTGTTGAATTAAAGGAAGATGAAAGTACTCAAAGGGAAAGAATTATGTGCCAAATAAGAGAGATTAAGAACCCAGATACAGTATTGGGAAATTTAAGCACATCTAAGAAAAAGAAAATTCTAAGAGCTTTCAGAGAAAAAAAGCATATCTCCTACAAAAGTATAAGAATCAGATTAGTATCAAATTTTTAACAGTGACACTGGATCCAAATATTTGGGGACTTTCCAGATATTATTCTGTTATTGATTTCTAATTTAATTCCATTGTGGAATTTGTATGACTTGAATCTTTTTAAATTTATTGAGACTTATCTTATGGCCCAAAATATGGTCTTTCTTAAGCAGACATTTCACCACAGAAGAAACATAGATGGCAAATAAGCACATGAAAAGATGCTCAACATGAATAGTCATTAGGAAAATGCAAATTAAACTATAATGAAATACCTCCACACAGCAACCATACCAAGTGTTGTCAAGGATATAGGGGAACTGGAACTCTCATTACTGCTGGTTGGAATGTGAAGTGGTTCCACAACTTTGAAAAATAGTTTGGCAGTTTCTTAAAAAGTTAAACATACACTACCACATGACCCAACTATTCCACTCCAATGTATTACTTAAGGAAAAAGAAAGTATATGTTCATACAAAGAGCTATATATGAATGTCCATAGCAAATTTACTGGTAGTAGTCCAAACTGGAAACAATCCAAATGTCCATTAACAGGTGAATGGACAAATAAACAAATAACAGTGCAAATAAACAAATTGCAGTACATTCATATAATGGAATACTATTCAGCAATAAAAAGGAATGAACTATTGATACAGGCAATAACATGAATGAACTTCAAAATAATTATGTTAAACAAGGCAGACAACAAAAGAGTACATGCTGTTTGATACGTTTACAAAAGCTTTTAGAAAATGCAATTAATCTAGAGTGATAAAAAGCAGATCAGTGGTTGCATGGGGATGGAGATGGAAGGGCAGAGAGCAGGATTACAAAAGAGCAGGAGACAACTTTTGGGGTGATGAACATGGTGATGTTCATGAATGTATACAACGTATGCTAAAGCTTATTAAAATGTATACTTTTAAATAGGTGCAGTTTATTATGTCAGTTATACCTCAATAAAGCTGTTAAAAATGAAAAAGTTACCAAAAAAATAAAATTTTTATCTTAAAAAGATATATGCTATATGGACCCCAATTTTTGTAAATTACAGTGATTGGTTAATGTAATTAACCAATAAATTACATTTATTGGTTAATAACATTATATACGTTTCAGGTGCACAACTTTATAATACATCATGTCTATTCCATTAAGAAATGAACAAACAAAAGAGAGTGAAATTTAAAATAAAAAAATACATATTTATAATAATCTAGAACTAAACTTCTAGATAACATCAACCTAGTGGTGGAGAGGAGAAGCTAAAGGGACATGAGATGATGTATGTCAGTTGCGCCTAGTCAGGAGGCGGAAGCATACAGCTCTTGCTGACAGAGAGAATTTAACATAATTAAGGAATTGTCAGCCAGGCTTTAAAGAACCGAAAAATCAAAAAGGGAAACATTACCACCCCACCAACCCCCCTTTCCTCCAGTAATGGCTGTTTGTTCTAGTAGCAACAGTTGATTCCAGTGTGTAGTGTTTCCGCCGTTCCCACAGCCAGCCTTAACCCACCCTTCAGAGAGTAATGCCCCCTCCTCAGAGGTCTCAATCCAGCACTACACGGCTCTTCCTCCAAATGTACAGATTTTAATAATTTCAACCTCTTCTAATATTCTGCAGAAATATTGGGAAAATAAGAACACCACTTATTTAACAAATAACTAGGGAATTTTCACTACTTTCTAAGCAAGATAATAGCATTACAGTTGTTCCCCCCCCCAAAAAAAATAAAAAATATCCTTATTTTGTAAGGATTCATACTGAAATATTTATGGATGAAATAATATGGTATCTGTCATTTGCTTCAAAATGACTTGAGTGGAAGGACTGCTAAAGCAGGTTAAAACAAGATTAGACATGAATTGACAATTATTACAAACGAATGATACGTAGTTTTCATGACAATATTCTATATTTTTATGCTTGAAATTTTCTACAATAGAGGATATTTTCAAAGCATACACATAATAGTATTTATATAACATTGACAAAAACACATACAAAAAAGTATAAATATCAAGTGCATTGGAATGGTTGCCATTGGTGGGAGTGGGAATGGGATCAGAAGTAGGAATAAAAGGAAATTGAATGAATGAATGAATGAATGAATGAATGAATGAAAGAAACCGAAGAATCTAGCACAGATCAATGGCGAAACTGTGCTATAACCTCTACAAAGTACTCACTGACAACTGGAACAAAGAGAACATGACTGAGAAGCAGGAGATGACTGGATGTAAGTAGATGGAGAGCTGCCCTCCATGATGATGCCACCACCACCAGAAGCGAGGAAGAACATTGTCCAGAAATGCTACAGGAAGTAGGGAAGGGGTGGGGACAGAAAGGCCTTTGACCCAATGTCCTCAGAGCCAACAGCTGACTTTGCAGGAGAGCCTTGGGCCCAGGGCCTTTGTTCCCCTGTGGAATTAGGGAAGAGCAGGTGGCAGAGGGATGCCTGGGGAGCTGGAAGTGGGGAAGCAAGGTGGTGAACGCCTACCTGCATTTGAATTAGGATTCTGCCATTTATTAGATATAACTTTAAAAAGTATATGTTTAAATCCTCAAAAGTTTACTTTTTTTCCAACTGCAAAATGGAGATATTATTGCCCACCTTACGTGGTTGCTGTGAGAATTGAATGGAAGGATGCTTAAGACTTTGAACACAGCAACAGACACACACTATGGCCTCCGCTAATGGAACTCAGCTCTGTAATTATTTGATCCTGGCCTTGAATTACATGAATCAGCCTCCTTCACCTTTTCCTGTCTTGTAGAATGAATCATCTACCCAATTTCTTCCCAAACAATGAGATAGCATATCTTAACTATGCAAAACTATAATGTTTTTTTTTTAATTTTACCATAAGCACTAGTCAAAGAGATATTGTTCTACCCCTTCTCTATTCTCGTACACTCGAGTATTGAGACACTCTGCATGCTTTCTCACAAAATAAAGGATGTTCATCCTATCTCTCTGCTACGGGGCCTGGCCTGAGCTCCATTTGGAGGCCACTTCAAATATCTCAGATATGGTTTTAGAAATAAGATGGTAAATGGGCCTGTACCTTTTATTAATACTACCTGTAGAGAATTTTTTGCTGTAGAGAATTTTTTCAAAGCAACTTCATATATGTTATGTTGTTTAACCCTCACAATAACTGTGAGGCAGGGCCAGAATTATTGTTGTTTCCAGTTTTTTTTCTTACTTTATTTTCCTTAATCTTTTTTTCTCCCAGAACCCAGGCTAAGAGGTTAATTTATTGCCTCAAAGTCATATCACTAGCACACCAATATTTGAGGGAATGAATGAGTGAGTTAATTAATGAGCTGGTAAGTTAGAAATCTAAGGCACTAATTCATGCTGTCCCTATATTCTTTCCTTTATTTCCCTTTCCCATTTCTTCTTTCGTTTTCCCCTCTTTTCTTTCTTCCTCTCTCCCTCTTTTTGATAACTTCTCACAATCTACACCAGTGTTTATGCCTTTCGTCTGGGACTCTGGAATGCAGTACTAATGCGATTACTAAACTACAAGCCTCGGAGAAAACAAAACATAATAGTCATTGTTTTTATTATTTGTTCTTTTAAGTACAGTTAAATGAAACCCAGCTCTCATTTACTCATGCAATAACATGTTACCTGAATTGAGCTGTTAACAGACTTTAAATGCTGAAATAAATATTTGCAGGCTTATACTGGCATTTCTGTGCCTTTAAAATAAACTACAATGTCATTTAACTGTAAAATAGCCCTAGGGCTGTATAAACTAGACATAACTTAAAAACTAACCTTGGAAACCTCTAAACATATTACTTTAGTTAAAATGTGACCACCCTGAATCTCCTTTTCATATCTAGAAAATACAAAAATGGATAAAAGAGAGAAAACTCTTGTTAAGAATTCCATCTTCTAGCAGAATTTAAGTGGTTTTCTTATGAGGGGGAAAACAGCAGGGTTTGTAAGCAAACTTGGGTGTAATATAATTAAGGGTTAATATAATTATGAGTTAATATAATATAATTATTGGTGTAATATAATATTGGCTAAATTACCTATTTCTTACAAATTTGACATCATCAAATATCAAATTTTTGAAAAATGGGATTAATTGTACTTTTTCTCTCTCATTTTACCTTCTAGAAGCCTTCCACCACCCTGGTTTTCCTGCAGAATATTTTAACATCATATTAGCAAAGGCATGCCATTAATTGTCGTTTTCATCCTAAGTAAATTGTGAAAAAATAAAAATCTTAACCATGTAACAACATAAATCAATTTAATCAAGAGGCTTAAAATACCAAATCAAATATTATTTGACATTTTGACACATTTTGACTTTCTGAATAAGTCCTTATCATAAATCTCTCATAAACCCTTTAGTCTTTAGAAATTGTTAAATATTATGTTTCTAAGGATCTACAGACTCATAACAGAAACGAGGAGCTATCAAAGTTACCTACCTAAAGCTTCTGTCTTTCAATGACCTCTAACACGAACTCATTTTGAAGGAATTGCAAAAGGAAGCTATAGGCCCTACCTGAAGGAAAAGGGGAGGACAAATTCTCTCTCTCCTTAGATTGTATCCCCAGCGGGAACAAAGGAGACTTCTCTAGCGTTGGCAGATTTTTCAGCCTGCAAAATCACACAGCGCATCATTGGTAAAACTAACCAGAAGACAGACTGGCACACGGAAATCATCACAATAACAACAGGTGCTCAGTTTCACTGTCTTCAAATTAGCATCTAAAATTATCAAGTTTATTTTTTTATTTATTGCCTGTCTTCTCCCTCTAGAAGGAAAGCTCTGTGAGAACAGAAATGTTGCCCTTCCCATTCACCCATTAGCCCCAGCACCAAGAACAGGGGCTGCATAGAGTGGGTACCTAGTAAATACTGGTTAAATAATCAAGCCCAAATTTCACCCAACTGGCAGAGAATTGCCTTAGTTATATAATCATAGAATTTTATATATTGTCCCAACTTCCAAAAATTCTTTTTAGCCCAGATCAACACGGGTACTAATTTCACAATTAGTTTATGGATACGAGTATATTGAATCCATGTTATTAAATGTTAAAAGACATCTGTAAAAGATTTCTTAGTCATTTGTTTTGCATAATGAAAACAAGAAGATAGTGCCTACATCTAACTTCAATAATAAGCTTACCTTCAAGGACACATTCTCACATTCAAGGTTTTAGCTTTTGCAATCACCATTGCAATCTAATTGTGACTCAAAACCTGCTGAATTTTCCCATCACACTTGACCCCTCCTGACCTTACTGAGAGCAGTGTGGGCAGTGATAGTTCCCTCTGATGAAAATGGTTTGCGATTGCTTACAAAAGCTGTATTCCTGGTCAGGAAAAGGGTGTTTGCTATGTCCTTGAGAAATATCTCTGGACAGAGAATTTTTCATACCATGGATTTTAGTGGATGATATTATTACTAAATGATACTAAAGAGCAGTGGTCTGTTTTACACCCATGGATTTCCTTTAAGGATCATACTTAGTGAGGATTCCTTTAAAAAGAAAACATCTCTTGAGGATCTTCCAGCTATAGTAAGTCCCACAGAACTCTCACCTCCCAAGGCTGTTCTTTACATGATTGGTGAGTCAACATTTGATCTGCTTTTTGGTCTTTCTCTGTATCTTCCTCCATCAGCACATGACATAAGTATTATCCTAAAACCTAAAAATTATGGACAAAGAAGTCAAAGAGTATAGAGAAAGAAATAGAAATATATAAAAAAACTAAAAATATCGAGTTTAAGAATTTCTTTTGTATAGTCTTGGCCCAGTAAAGATGGCTATCTTATTTTAAAATTCTCTACTGAATACAAATTGCACTATCGTTCTTGGGGCAAGGAGGATCCTCAATTTGCAGTCGAAAGACCGAGGTTTAAGTGCA
This sequence comes from Hipposideros armiger, assembly GCF_001890085.2. NCBI lineage: Eukaryota > Metazoa > Chordata > Mammalia > Chiroptera > Hipposideridae > Hipposideros > Hipposideros armiger. The sequence continues at coordinate 270,647 of NW_017731866.1, read as the reverse complement.
GTTTCTATCATTCAACTTGTCTGTAGCTCATTTTTCTCATCTCTAAAGTGAAGTTGTATTAAAACTTAACAAGGTCACATAATCCAGTTTTGAAAATGGGCATAGACATATATTAAGGTATTACATTATATTACATTATCTTTTATGTTAAGGCAGCCTACTTATTGAGACTTGCAGGTAGAAGGTCAGAGGAGGGTACTGTCAGGAAAGACTTCCTGAGGAGGAGATAGGGGAGCCTGGGCAGCATCACCCTCATGAGGAGGAACTTTGACCTCCCCACCTGCCACAAGCCAGCAGCTCCTCTACCCAGAGAACGTCATTTCTCAGGCCAGCCTTCCTTTTGTATTTGTTCTTAGAAAACAGTTGACTGAGGATTTTTTTTTCAAAGGGGAGGGTGGGGGTTGGGGGGGGCAGAAGAAAAATTATCTGCTAAACTTCAGCTCTTGAAGAAATGGATTTGTGGTGCAATACTCACTAATCGATGTCCATTGCCAAATGCTGGCAGGGTGGGAGCAATAATGACAGGTCCTAATTCCAGCTCGGGCTTGTACCAGCGGTGCGACTTATGGGCAACACAAGTAATCTCTCAGCCTCAGTTGGCTCCCCTGCAAAATTGCCCTATGACACAGGTGTGTTATAAGAATAAAATGAGATCAAATATGGGACAGCTACACTGTCATAGACAAATATGAGGTCTAGTGTGCTTGTTTTTTGAGTCCAGTTCTTAAGGGAGTGAGGTATAGAGAGAAAATTATGAAAGGGCAAATTATATTTGTAACACATACTAAGGCTATCTACTGTAAATTCATGCATAAGAAATTAAAACTGTTAAGGAGATTAAATAAAACTGTTGCTATAAAGCACAAGATGCAGTGTAGGTATAAGAGAAATGTTCATTCTCTCACCCCTTAATTCCACCTTTCTTCTCAAAGCACTTCTAAACCATAAAGGCCTACTCAAAATTCAGGTATTACTGTATATGTGGTTTGGTTTCATTTTTAGCCATGTAAGGGAAGTGGAATGAACTTGGACTTTGAAGGCAAGCAGACCGGGAATCAAATCTTGGTTCTGCAGTTCACTTGCTGCTTATAAGTGTGGCCTTTGAGTGTGCTTCCTACTCGGTCTGTGAGCCTCAGCTTCCTCCTCCGTAAAACGAGGTAACTCCTCGTCGTAGTCTTTCCCAACCCCTTTCATAACATTGCACACCTTGAAAATGAGAACATTTCACTGCAAAGGATGTTGCTGCCCACAGCGAGATGTAGCTAGACCACGAGGCTCTGATCACCCAAATCATGTTCTGCTCTGCCATCGAGAGGGCTGAGGGAATGGGCATGGCCCATTCATATTCTGGGTATACTCTTTGGGAAGCTCTGCATTATTTGGTTTGTGGAGATGAAGAAATGTGAAGCTTCCTGATCATGATAGATGTTAAATAATTTCTTAGCTCCCTTTGCTTTCCTAGATCAAGGACAAACAGGGCAATTTAATTAGCTGGTGCCCATCACCCTTGCTGACCACTCCTCTGGAGGGTGACAGTTTGGCTGGGCCAGAGTAGGGATGCCCACACCAAGTGGCACTTCACAGTAACTCTTTGGTGAACTCACTGGCCACCGGGCCATAGGAGCTGTGGGCCTGCCCACCTTGATGCATAGTTCTACAAAGCTCCTATCCGAGGCCATGGAGGCAGCTGCTGGCTTGCAAGTTGTTCTCTGCTTTGTCCAGGTTGCCACTTGGGGAGGAAGAAGGTAGATGAGCTAGTGAAAGTTTGCTGGATGACACTTGCAGAAGAAACAGGAAGTAATCACAAAACCCCAAAATTAAAGTGCCAGAGAGGCAGTTTTAGTGGCCAGGAGACAGCTTTTAACCCTGGCTTCTCCAGGTGCTGGGCTCTTGAGTAACAGAGGAGTGTCTTTCCAGGGAAGTCTAAAACTTCTTACAGTTGCAGCAGCAGAAGGATCCGTGGCTGGAAGGTGTTTTGTAAGCGCACTGCTACCTGAGTATAGTACTGTCACTCCTCCTGAAAGTCCTACCTTGCCTTGATTGCTGCAAAAGAAGTACCATTTAATGAGCCCCCAACATGTGCTGATGTTCTACATGTTATTTTCAATCTTTACTACCAGTCAGTAAAGTGTCACTGTCCCCCCATGATACAGTTTATAAAACTGAAGCACAGTAGTAGCTTGCCCGAGGTTACAGAGCTAGAAGAGAGCAGAGATGGCATTCCAACTCTGTTCTCACACTCAGCCGAGGCTTTTTCCAATACCCATCTTCCCTGTCCAGTAGTAACAGAGCTTCTAAGAGACCTAGTGTGTTTTTATTCTTTAAAACTGAATTCTTAAGAAATGTAGATAGGGGACTAAGAACTCTGCAATTGGTACAAGTATAAAACTAGTCTCACATGGACAAGAAATAAGACACTCCAGAGAGGAGGCGAAGGCTGAACCAGTAAGTGGCCACGAGGAAAAGAGAAACAGGATAAAGAAGGGGCCCTAACCCTCCGATCATAAGCTCCATCAGTGCACTAGAGAACAGTAGCATATTAGATGGCTGTATATATTTTTGCTCGTGATAACTACACATAAAGTGATACTAACCATTCATTGTATATATTCAGTTTTTCTCAACTAATCATTTTAACGACCTTAGAAACCCTTGCAAATATTTAAGGAAAGGCACCCATATCATACTTAGGGTTAATCCTGAGTCATGTAGAGCAAGTTTTCTCAATCTTGACACTGCTGACATTTTGAGATGGATGATTCAATGCACAGGCTGCCCTGTGCATTGCAGTTGAAGTTGTTTTTAGATGAGTTGATTCCCCCTCCCCCACCAAATGTGCCTACTACATGTTAGCCTAAGTGCTAAAATAGGTGGCAGGGGGAGAAGGGGCGTGGTATTGTGTGTGGAAAAATAAATACTATACCTTCAGTAAGTACAATTACATTATTCCCTCTTAGGAACTGGTCTTATTGAAGAAAAATTGTTCAATATCCAGTATAATTGCCTTTCTGCATAGATATAATTATGGTTAGCTCTTTTTCATATCTCATCATCCCCAAATGATGGGTTGCTGTGTGCCAAAGATCAATTACTTGGCGTAATGTAACTTAGAATGAAGTTTACATATATTTATGTGAACCAATGTGAGTGAAATGGAAGGGAAAATGTGGTAACTAAGATTAGGACTCTCTAAAAGCGTGAATACTTCCTTAAAGACTTTACTCACCTTTGACAATCGGCCTACTTTGAATATAATAATTACCCATGCCAGCCATTGTGAAATAGTTTATGCTACATACGACAAGCATGGTGTTTTAGTTTAGTTTTGTTTTTAAATACAACATCCCATAATTGAGAACGAAAACTAGAAGATTTGGAATAAAAACAACTGGTTAACGTCAACAGTCTCCAATTTCAGGATGGAGGAAATTGATTTCCAATAAGGGGTTGACCTCGCTCGTTCATTTCCATCTTCCTGGATCATCCCTCACACCAATTGCTCAAACCATCTTTGATGATCCTCTTTCTTTCTTCAGCCCTCACTTAGAGCTAACCACGTGAGCTCATACTCCAGTGAGAATTGCTTTAAACTAATGAAAGGGGGTGAATACTCAAAATAGAGTTAGCCATGTGGTGATTCTGGAGATGGGTAATAGGTACAGGATGCTATGTTCTCTCTGTTTTGGGGCTTGTTTGGAAGTGTTCCATAGTAAAAAGTTGTGTTTCTTTAGCCATACGCCAGTGAAAAGAATCTACTGGACTCAGCTATCACCTTTCCCATCCCAACACATTGATCTTGGCATCCTTACCTCCTTCCTTAGCATCTCATAGGAAAATAATGATACTGTTACAAAAAAACAACACACTCACTGCTCCACATGTGTTCTGGATCCCATCAAGCCATCAAGCTGTGTCTGCCGAGACACCTCGCTTCTAAGGACATCCTTTCTCACGCCCACATCTTTACTCTCACCCTGTTGACTCCTGCCCATTTTCCTTACACACGCAAGCTTCCCCATCTTAACAAAGGCCTTTGTTTGGCTGAGCAGACCTATTGTAACTACATGAAAACGAGCATTTTCGTATATTTTTTTGAAATCCACATAAACTAAAAGTTGGCTTTAAAAAACAAATTTAAAAAGAGGTTCTGTGTTTTGGTTTTTTTTAATTAAAATGACAATAGTGCATCTCAGCAGCATATGTCAGAAATACTACACGAAAGGATTTGCACTTTTTCAACTAATTGAATAGTACTGACATCGGAGAATGTATAGGTTGGAAAGGAAACCTCATTTCTTTCCAGACTCTCACTTGAAAAGGTGTAGAGGAAAGGGTCCCTACGATACAATTTTGCTTAAACTGACCCAGCAGGTTACCCTCTGAGCCAGGGTGAAGACCGGTTTGTCTTTTGGCTACTGTTCTATCATAAGGCCCTGGAGCCTTGTTCAGTATAATTAAATCAAATTCCAAGTATAATGCAACTGTAGGGAGAAAATCCTTCCTACATCTTTTGCATTTTGTACCATGCACACTGAAGGTAAGAAATAATTGTGTGTTTGTTTCTACCAATTAATTAAAATAAAAAGAAAGTATTAGCTCACTGGCAGACCACAGTCTTTGGGGAAAAGGTGTGTCAGAGGAGAAGGTGGGCTCTGTGGAGGTGGTATTAATACTCAGGAAGAGTCCCATGGAAGAAGGCCCTCAGCCTCATCCAGGCTGTGAGGTGGAAAGGGCATAGGTTTTGAAATCTCACTGGAGCCCAAGTCCCTGTGTAGCCGCTAGCTGTTATTTACGGTAGTCCCCACTTATCCAGGGTTTCGCTTTTCACTTTTTCAGTTACCTGCCTCCACTGCAATCAAATATTAAATGGAGAATTCCAGAAATAATTCGTAAGTTTGAAATTGTGGGCACTGTTCTGAGTAGCATGATCTCGCCCACTGTCTGCCTCCAAGTGTGAAGCATCCCTTTGTCCAGAGTATTCACAATGAATAGCCTATCTGTCAGATAGTCAGTTAGTAGCCATCTCAGTTATCAGTTTAACTATCTCACAGCACTTATGTTCAAGTACCCTTTATTTAACCTAATAATGGTCCGAAGCACAAGAGTAGTGTAAACTTTATTATATATATATAAATACACACACACATAAACTAAAAAGCAGTATATAGTGTTCAGTACTATCTGTGGTTTTAGGCACCCACTGGGGATCTCGAAATGTATCCCCCATGGGTAAGTGGGGACTACAGGACTGGATCTCAGTTGCCTCATCTAGAAAACATGGCAACAACTGAGGCTATTCTATGGATTCCAGATCAAAGTGGTTAGCATACAGCAGGTGCCCCACAAAGAGCAATTACTGAGACCACTGGAGGAACCATCTAGAGCAGGGGTAGGCAAACTGTGGCTTACGAGCCATATGCGGCTCTTTGGGTATGTACATGTAGCTCTTAAGTAAAATGGAAAATGAAAATAAAACTACCATAGTTTCATTTATAAAATTTTTAAAGTATATTATTCACATAATGGTGACTTCATTTGTTTTACAAGTCTCGCAAAACTTCGAGGAACAGGATTGGCTCGTCTGCCTCTAAAGTTTGCCCACCGCTGATCTACAGGGATGCTCAGGCCAGAGAGCAGTATGGCCTGGGGCAGGTAACCACAAGCGGCATGAACCTACAATATCCTGCCTCAAACACCCTCTAGGCATAGACCCTCTGCTTTCCTCATTTGATCTCTGGTGGGCCAGCTCCGAACTCTCTGCAAAGCCACTTATTCAGGGGCAATTGGAAACAGCGTGACTACTGGGAAATATATTTTTTCCTCATTGCCAGGAGGCCCCAAAACAGATTAGTCTGAAATGGCTGCTGCAATCCCAGAAGCAGCACGAGCAGCAGCAGCAGCAGCAGCCCCGGGGTCAGGAGTGGCCCACAGAGACTTTGCCCCGGGGCAACCCTCCGGGGATTGACCCCTAGTGTCCAGCCACCACAAAGTGCTGAGTCACCGGGAGCCCACGCCGTGTGCCAGGAGGCGGGCCGGTGCAGTCACGTGGTGGGAGCTGTATCACAACAACGGCGCGGCGTGCAGCGCCCCAGCTCCGCGCCGCTTCCTCCCGCGACAGACCCACTCTCCGAGCATGCTCAGCTCAGCCGCTGTTTTGCGCGGAGTCCCCAGCCGCCGGGCTCCACGGTCCAGGTTTTCCAGGCGGCCCTGAAGGCGGGGCTTGCGGTTGTACTGGGTGCTAGGAGCCGAGGATGCGATGTCTGAACCAGCTCTGTCAGGGTTTAATTCCAGCCAAGGGTGTCTTGTGGTTTTTTGTGTGTGTGTGTTTTTTTTTCCGCAGAAGAAATGACCAGGAATCCGCCTTTGGGCAGCGCCTGGAAAGGGCTGATTCGGCAAGATACGAGCGACTTTCTTTTCTCTTTAACGACCTGTCCAGGGCTGTCTGCTGAAAACCCACTCCCAGAAGTCCAGACCCAGTCCTGGTTGCAATCTACAGAATGAAATCGAGAAGTAAACCTAAAAATGCGAAATATCGTCAAATAGAGGGAAATGACATGTTGAATATGACTTCCGTTGATCTGTGGTGGGCTTTGCCCGCCTTGTAACAGTACTTGGCAAAGGCACTGTGGAGGTCTTGGTTTAAATTTGACATAATTGCCAGGTGGTGCCACCACTCTGCACCTGATTTGGGATTGTCCAGAGTCCAGGGGCTCCTTGGGATGCTGGTTCGGAATTCGGGAACAGGGTAGGAGAGGCACGCTTCTGTGAGTATCTGGGGCTGAGGGACTCCAATTATGCTGTTGACTCACTACATTCAGCATCACATCGAGCTTTGGCTGGACTAGAATTTCGTCTTACTGAGTCGCCCCTGTCCCTCTTTCCTCATTAAAAACTGACACCCTCCCAGGAGACCAGCTTCACGGTATTGTGAGGGAATACAGCATGTGTAGGTAGAAAATGTGTTGTGCTTTGCAAAGTGTAAAATATCTACACTCGCACTGCTTTAAGTGGCATTCGAGCCACATGAGCAATCTTACATTTTCCATTAGCCACCTGTGAAAACTAAAAAAGAACCAGGTGAATTAATATATTCTATCTTAACATAGCCAAATTACTATGTATTATCGCAACATGTAATCAATGTAAAATTAACGAGATAGTTATTCTTTTTTTGTTTTGTACTAAGTCTTTAAATCGACAGAATTCATGTCATTTTATAGAGGTATGGAAATAACTTGCCCAAAGGAGTTCTCACAGTCAGTAAAGGGTGGAGACTAGAATTGAGCATGTTTCATCTGACTCCCAAGTTAATATTTTTCTTGTCATACACTGCTATTCTCCCTCTGCTCTTATAAGTGTGAGGCCCCTATCACTTAAAAAATAATCTGATGGGTTCTTCATTAATTCAAAGAATCACCTTCTTCCCCAACCCAGAGTTTATCTCTTTGGATTAGAGAAAACGAATTTTTACAAATCGCGAGGCCGAATTCACTCCCGGCCTCCAAAGAGCCCGTTCCCTTTGACTACGGCCTAACCACGCCTGCGCACGCTTCCTCGGCAGCCCCCTTTTGCCGGTTCCGGTGCTCAGCCACGCCTCCTCTCCTGCACCGCCTCCTTTCCCCGCCCCCCGCCCGTAGTTTATAAAATCCGGAGAGAATGCTTGCACACTGGAACGGCGAGTGAGCGGATAGGAAAACTGGGCATGCTCCGCGGCGGCGCAGGTTTTGGTCACAAGTAGGAAGAAGCCAGTGCACGACACCGGCAAAGAGAAGCGGGAGCCGCTGCCGCACCAGGGCTGTGGGGTCCATCGCCGCTGCCTCAGAGCAAGAGCGGGCGGGAGCTGGAGCAGGGAGGGGCGAGGCTGCCGGGCCGAGAGCCGCCCAGCCGCCCTCTAGTCCTCCGCTGTTAAGCCCGCGCGGTTCGCCGCACTCCTGGGTCGGTCACCTGGGTAGCAGGGATCCCTTGCCGCGAAGCCGGAGCGGACCCTACCCTCCCTCCGTCGGCTGCGGCCCGAGGGCGCCCCCCCTCGGGGCGTAGCAGCTGCCGCCACCGCCGCCTTCCGCGGGCAGCCGAGTGTCCGGCTCGCGTCCCGCGCCCGGAGCGAGCCGCCGCCGTCAGCCTCTAGGAGAAAGAGGAGGGGGCGGCCATGGGGCTGCTGTCCCAAGGCTCGCCGTTGAGCTGGGAGGAGACCAAGCGCCACGCCGACCACGTGCGGCGGCACGGGATCCTTCAGTTCCTGCACATCTACAACGCCGTCAAGGACCGGCACAAGGATGTGCTCAAGTGGGGCGACGAGGTGAGTGCCGGCGGCCCCCCGCCCCTCTGGACGCCCCTGCCGGGCCACCCCGCCCCGCCTTTGTTCCGCGAGGCCCTACCTGCGACTTGTCCCCCAGGGCCCCTTGGTGGTCTGCGCGCTGCGCCGCGCCCAGTGGGTCCCCGGGCGTCTCCCTGCCCCGGCGCGCTGTCCGTGCCCTTGGCGGGAGGGCGTCCAGGGCTGCCTGGGGCGTGGAGCCCTGCGCTGAGCCTCCTGGCCAGATCTCTCTCCCATTCATTCATTTGGGTTTCCCCCTTCATTCAATCAATGTGGATTGGACACTGGGAGGGCGCAAGCATGAAAAAGTGTGACATTTGGTGCTTCGGGGAGTTTACAGCCTTTTATACTTATCTGCCGGCCACCTTTCGCGATCCACCGTCCCATCTCAAAATGCGCTTTTGCGATTACTGGGAAAGTTGTCCTAGAAACGCCCCTTGCTATTGGGAATCAGGTCCTCAGGATGTTTGCTTCCGCCCAATCCAGTTATCTTTTAACCTCCAATTTCTCCTCATCACCTCCCGACCCCACCCCACCCCCACACTTAATTAAGTGTAAATTGAAACAGTTTCTGGTCCTGTTTAATTCTAAATGGGAACTCTTAGCGCTTCAAAATTAGGATACGTTAGTGCCCTGCCATGGCCTAGATCCAGCTTCTAAACTTCACAAATCAGTGCTTCAACATGTGTTCTGCCTGGAGGTGAAATGTCTCTGGATTCTCAATACGTTGAGCCATTGTTTATTGTAATGATCTGGAAAGCATTGCTCCTGTTAGATTTAGTCTTTTGTACCAGAACTTTTTGTGCCCTCTTCCCATTTTTAAAAATCACATATATATAATTCAGATAATTAAATGACTTCTTCAAAGGTCCATATAGATTTTTCGTGTTTTTACCATTTACCTTCTCTGGCTTGGCCAGGTGTAAATAATTTATCTTCTAGTCAGTGTAGTCTGAGTGTCAAGGTGCTACTTCGCCAATATAGAATCTCTCTCCCTGCAAAATGTTAGTTTTTCTACTTCTAAGATTGGAAAATAATTCTGCCTCTTGCAGTTGAAGGAATTGTGTTGTTTTAAGTTAGAAAAGCGTAACGACTAGTAATTCACGTTTCTATAAGTGGTTTCACATACTACTTTGGACAGAAATGCAGTGTATATATTTGATGATAACTCTTCAGTTGTAGTCTACAGTTCATTGTTTCATTACAGCACCTGACATTTTATATTGTGTATTGTGTGTATTTTATGATCTATTCCCCTAGATTTTGCCCTCTCCCACACCTCCTTTTTCCCCCCACTAGTGAACTAGTGTCCTTTGGAGTGGGGCGTTTACTGTTTAACAGAAACCATCAAGTAGAGAAGTTATCTTAGATTTTAAAAATAACTCGCTGCTCATTTATGATTATTTTTAAAATTCTGTGTCAAGCATGTCTCTGGGTGGAGTGTAGGATTTTCAAGAAGAATAAAATTCCTGCTTGCAAGTGTTGCAAGTCTAGTTGGAAATGGGCAGCATGACACAAGACAAAGAACTGAGATTGTGAAAACTGCCCAGGTGGTTCAGGAAAAAAAAGTCCTACTCTACTTTCTGCTCCTGAAATGGTACTTCAGTGAAACCTTAGTCTTCCCCCAAGCTGGTTCTCTCTCTCATTTGACCTATGGTATGCAGGTACTAATTCTCCATTTTGGTACCTCTTTTTGGGCAGACGGAAGGTGTGACATTTGGTGGGTGGGGAGTCTCACATCTAGATGCCTCTATTTCTCTAGCATCATGTCAAAGTAATCACTCTTTTATGTTACAGAGCATTATTTTTCAAACTGCGTCATGATCCATTAGTGTGTTGAGAAAAGAATTTAGAAGGTTCTAGAAGTCTAAAGTTCATTGTTTCTTTACAGCATCTGACATTTTGTATATTCATTTGTGTATTGGGTGTGTTTTATGATCTGTCTTCTCTAGATGTTTTTCTTTCCTGGACTTTTTAAAAAAGAGAGTAGGATGAAGAATATTGATTTATCATACTTTGTAAGACTTTCACATCAAACTTTTGAGTTATTTATTTGAGGGTGTGTGTATTGTGTCACGCGTAAATTATTTCTTGCCAGAGTTGTAGTTAAAGGAGTTTGAAACCCAGAGTCTCAGATTTATCAGGGAAGGCTTCTTTGATGAGATGAGCCTTTGAAAAAGAGCAGAAGAGAAGTGAACTACTCCAGTGTTAGCTCTAAACCTTGTACATAGTAGGGATTAACTATCACATCTACTGAATAGAAGTCTTCAGGCAGGGGTGGACCTCAAGCAAGCCTGTTTTTATGCAGAAGCCTTGGGCAATAACTGAGAAACAGCCTGGGCAGATAAGAGTGGAGAAGGGTGTGGTGGGCAGTGTGGCCCCAGAGATGAAGGATGGCCTTGGCAGACAGAGTGGTGTTTGGGATGCGATATGTGGGACAGTGTTTGCGTGATACCAAAATACTGCTCTTCGTGGGAAGTTTTGGTGGTGTACTTACAGGACCATGGACTTGGATTAAAAACAGAAAAAAAATGTGCCTTAAAATCGTGGTCATAGATATGGTTGGAAGGGAAAGCCTGCTACTTTAGAAATGCTCAGCACTAGTTACTAGGACAGTATTTATCTCTGATAGTATTTAGCAAAAAGAAGCCTGCATCTGGAGTTCCACTTGTGTTGCACTCCAAGGCCTGCCAAATGGCCTGTGTGACTCTGAGCCTCTCCGTCCTCATTTGGCAAGTGAGAGGGCTGGACACACTTTCTCGTCCAGCTTTTACAATTTGAGTAAGTATAGTTTGAATAAAACTTTTTTAATGTACATCTTTCAAACCAGAATGTTAGTCTTTGAAATTCACCTGAAGATAGAAAATCTTTAGACTGCTGAATAAAGAGGACGCTGTCACCAATTGCCACGGTAAAAATGGGTTGTATAATAAAGGTGTGTGTATGCTGGCTTTTTGGAATTCAAAAAGTGAGAGCCTTATAAATAGGTAGATTCCCAGATCAGCTTAGAGATGCGTGTTTCACTTTTAGTGTGACAGGTCCTAACTCTAGCCACCATTTATTATGCTGTTTCTGTGGGAAATAGAAGTTCTAATTCCAAGGTGCCAGGAAGTATTAGGTTCATTTTGCCCCAGGATGGGGGTTGAGGGAGAGAAGTAAGATGGATATTTGTGGGTGCTCTGTTGCCTGCTAAGCAGTATATATATGCAAAAAAGTAAGCACTCCTCTCTTCACAGCTCACATGCAACTTTTCGGGTATAGATTTGTGGCAATAAATAAGATTTGAACTTTTCCTAATAATAATCACTCTAGTGTTAGCTACCTGCCAGGCCTTCTGAGCTACTTAGTGGCAGAGGCATTATCAGAATTGAAATCTGTCTGACACCAGGTCCATTTCTTAAACACATTATACCAGGTTTTGGATTATTTACAATGTGTGAGATTTCATCAAATCTCCATTTACAGAGTTCCAATTCTACAGGTTGTAGAGGTGCCGGAACACAACATTCAAAAGCAAACGTAATTTTTCTAATTTTTTTAACGCAGTGTGGTGTGGTTCTCACTGGCAAGAAGGTAAATTGACCTGTAGTTGGCAGAAAAGTCCATGTGAACTTTGAGAGGAAAATATGTCTTTAATATTTGAGTGTGTTGTTATCATGCATAAAACCAACAAAACCGAGGTGGGATTTAAGGGCTGGTATGTCACCCATTGATTTCGAACTACACATTTGCCTGTGTAGGTTAAGAGCACTTAAGTGACTCTTTAGAAAATGCATAGCTTGTTAATGATTAAGGTCACGATCCTATAACAAAAATAACATAATCCTGAGCTATAAATCTAGAATGGATGAAAGTGTAGTCATTTTAGTTTAATTGAAGGTTTTGTGTAGCTTTGGACCAATTGCTTAATCTCTCTTAACCTCATTTTTGTCATCTATAAAATGGGGACAATAATATCTTCCTTATAGGGTTATTAAGATTAAATGAGATAATGTTGATGAAATAGTTGCCAAGTGAGTGCCTAGCCTTTTAAATAAAGACATAAAGCTTAAAATGATATCTTAAAAATTTTTTAATATCTAGTATATCTCTTAAATAGCATGGTCATTGGGGAATGAGGCATTCCATGATTGTGGAGGGATTTTTAAACCAATTAACTGAAATTTGCCTCTTCAGATATAATTCTTTTAGCTTCGTAATTTTTTATGGTATTTTTAAATTGCATTTCAAACTCTAAATTGTATTTCTTTATGCATTATTTGACATAGGCTTCTTAGAATAAGATATTGAGCACAAATTATTTGATAGTCATTATAAGTCATGAAGATCTGGGTTTCTTACATAAATCATTGTGTATTCTGTGGCACATAAAACAAAGTTGTTGCATCTTTCTCAGCTGTCACAGTGGACATAAGTTTAACAGCATTTATTGATATGTCTAAATCACAGTGGTGAAATCAAGAAAAAAGTGAATTTTTTCCCCACAAAATTACCTTTTTTACCAAGAGGTTCATTTTTGAAGATTAGAAAACCACATCTATGTTTATATTAGGAATTTAGGCTGAAAATTCAAGCTTGGCTTAAATATGACCTTAACTACTAGTTCTGGGGTAAATCTCTGGGGGGTTTTTGTTGTTGTTTTCCTGTTCATTTTGTATTATACAACGTGGGCTTTTGAAACCAATTTTATTGAATTATAATTTACATACAATAATATGCACTCATTTTAAATGTACAGTTCAGTGACTTTTAACAAGTATGTATAACCAGATATCTGCCACCAGTTGACATGAAAAATGAAAAACATTTGTATATGTAACACTTCCATCACTCTCCAGCAGTTCCTGTGTTCCCTTTGCAGAGATGTGTGTGTGTGTAAGTGTGTAAGGGAAATTCAGATGATTCTGATTCCCAGGCACCACCTTAGGGGAGCTACCCTGTAAAGGATGTGTGGCCATTGATTAGATGAAGCAAAAGGACAATGTAATAAAGGCAGGAAGGTGAGAAATAGCATTGGTATGTGAGAGCTATGTGCACTTAGGTGTTGTTCAACTGCAGTAAATAGGTGTGATCAGTTTGTAGAGGTCTTTGTATCCTTCTGGATAAGTAGAGGTTTTCCTGCACTGGAAAGGCCTGAGGAAAACAGAATGGAAGAAAAAGGCTCATTACTTCTGTACACTTGGCTCCAAAGGACAAAATGTTTCTGGGCCTGTGAACCAGTTAACTATGATCTCACCATATCACTTCTAATAATACCACTTGTAGTAAATGTCTGGAAGTGGTGTTGGCAAATTCTAGCGGTACTAGCAAATGCTAGTATTCTGTGTGTGGCTTCGTTTTGAGGTAAAAATCTAGGTCAAGTTCATGAAGACCCCATGTCTTGAGAAAAGATGTCAGGATATAAATTGAACCTTTAACATCAGATTTTGTGTTTCTGAACATTTTAGGTACTCAGATCACCTGAATGTATTTTTAAACTTGTAAAATTATACATGGGGCATAACTGGATGAACCATATACTGATGAGCTTGCTAATTAACAGTCTCTGTTTATATGTTCATGATTTAACCAAGTTGGGTTTTTAAAAACATTTTAACAGCTTTATTTAGATGTAATTGACATACAATAAACTGCACATATTTAAAATGTACAGTTTGAGAAGTTTTGATTTATGTATACGTCTGTGAAACCATCACCACAATCCAAGTAATGAACATATTCATGATCTCCAAAAATATCCTATGCCCCTTTGCAATTTCCCCTATCCCTCCCCCACCCTTGCCCCAGGCAACCACTGATCTGCTTTTTTTCACAGTAGCTTGGTTTGAATTTCCTTGAGTTTTATATCTAGGAAATCATACAACATGTACTTTTTTTGACCTGGCTTTTAAATTCTGCATATATGTTTTTGAGATTCATTCATGTTGTTGCATGTATCAGTAGTAGTTCATTCTTTTTAATTGCTGAGTAGTATTCCATTGTATGGATTTACTATAATGTGTATATTCATTATTGTGTCCAAGTTTTAGCTATTACAAACAAAAATTGAATGAACATTAACATACAAGTCTTTATAAGGACTTATGCTTTCAATTTTGATTATTATCTAAGACTGATGTGTTTTAAATTTTTAAGGAAACTACCAAACTTTTCCAAAGTGGTTGTACCACATTTTATATTTCCATCAGCAGTGCATTGCTAGTTCCACTTCGTCCACATCCTTTGCCAACATCTGGTATAGACAATCTCTTTAATTTTAGCCATTCTAATAGATGTATGGTAGTGTTTTTTAATTGTATCTCCATAAAGACCAGTGATGTTGACTATCTGATTTTCATGTGCTTATTTGCCATTTCTATCTTTTTTGTAAGGTGTGTTAAAATCATTTGTCTAGTTGAGTTGTTTTCTTATTACTGAATTTTGAGAGTTTTTAATGTATTCTGGCTGTAAGTCTTATCAGATATATGTTTTGGACTTATGTTCCCCCCATCTATTTTCATTTTCTTTAACTATGTCTTTCAAAGAACAGAAGTTCATTTTGATAAAGTCTAATTTGTCCATTTGTTCTTTTATGAATCATGCCTTTGGTGTAATATCTAAGAAATCTTTCTTTAATCCCAGGTCACAAAGGTTTTCTACTGTGGTTTATTCTAGTAGTTTTATAATCTTAGGTTTTACATTTAGGTCTATGATCCATTTTGAGTTAATTTTGTATAGGTGCAAGGTATGGATTTTTGGTTTTGGTTATTTTTTGCATATTACCCCAGCACCATTTGTTGAAAAGATTTGTTTCTCCAGTGTCAAAGGTGTATGGCCTTTGCACTTTTGTCTAATATCAGTTGTTACTGTATGTGTGGTTTTATTTCTGGACTCTTTGTACTGTTCCAGTGATCTACTTGTTCATCTTTAAGCGAATACCACACTCTGCCTTATTACTATAGCTTTATAATAAGTCCTGAGGTGAGGCAGTATTAGCTGTACGACTTTGTTCTTCTTGAACTTGTTTTGACTCTTCTAGGTCCTTTGAATTTCCACATGAATTTTAGAACTAACTTGTCAATTTCTACCAAAAACAAAACAAACCCTGCTGGGATTTCAACTGGGATCTCATTGAGTCTATAGGTCAATTTGGGGAGAATTGACATCTTAATAATGAGTCTTCCAACCCATGAACAAATACATCTGTCCATTATTTTTGTTTTCTTTAATTTATTAGAGTGTTTAATATTTTTTGATTCTATTGTAATTGGTATTATTACTTTTTAAGGTTTTCTTTTTTCTTTTTTTTAAGCTGAGCCATCCTGCCACCTGTTGGCAGCTCAGCGGCTGCTCAGCTCGGGCCGGGAATCGAACTGCTGTTGCTCAGAGCTCAAACTCTTGAGCGAGCTCTTAACCAACTGAGCCACTTGGCCGGCCTACTTTTTAAGTTTTAATTTGATTGTTCATTGCTAACATATTGAAATAAAATTAATTTTTATATATCCTGTATCACTTTGAACATGTGGAATACAGTTCTAATAACTTTTTTAATGTCTTTGTCTGCCAATTTTATCATCTTTGTTATTTAAGGCCAGGCTCAATTGATTTTTTTTTTCCTCTTTATTTTGAATATGTTTTCCTGCTTCTTTGCATGTCTGGTAATCTTTGTTGGATGCCAGACATGAGTTTTACCTTGTTGAATATGTGGTACTTGTATATTCCTAAAAGTACTCTTAAGTTTTATTCTGGAATATAATTATTTGGAGATAGTTTGATCCTTTCAGGTCTTGCTTTTACAATTTATTAGGCAGATCTGGAGAAGTCTCAGTTTAGGGCTAATTCTTTCTGTCTACTGAAACAAGACCTTCACAAGTACTTGCCCCAATGGCCTTAAATTAGGAGTTATTCCATCCCTGTCCCATCTATGAGTACTTGCCTCAGCTGCATGTGTTGATGTACTGCTGAATCCTTAAGGGGGAACCTCTGCAGATCTCCAGGGTTTTCTGTGCAGCTCTCTTGTCTTTCGTACTAATCCTGTGAACTCTAATTGACCTGGTTTCTTCAGACTTTTGGCTCTATCACATCAATTCATGGAGTCCTCTAAGCTCTGCTTTACTTCCCCACCCTTATCTTCAGCCTCTCTGGGCTAAGTTGGGGCAACTGTAGGGCTCACTTAATTTTTTCTGGCATACCTCAGGGATCTCTGCCCTTTGTTATCTGACGTCCAGTGCCTAGGAAAAAAAACAAAAAACGATTCCTTTATATATTTTCTCTCTTTTTCTCTCTCATTGTTTCAGGTTGGCAGGGTAAAATTGGTTGCTGTTACTCCATCTTGATCAGAAGTGGAAGTCTTTCCCATTTTTTTCTATTATTCTTTCAGTTCTACTATCCTTTGTCTGTAAACTTTGTCCAAAAGCTGGCTGCCTTCATGGTTATATCTCCCAACAACCAAGATTGAGCCAAGTTTTGAAAGTTAGGATTTTCTTTTCCCTTAAGCTATAATGTTCAACACTTGGTATCACTGTTATCATCCTTTGACCAGGTATCTGGTAAAAACACAATTATTTTGAAAGTTTGCGCACATTTTCTGAATGGATTTTAATTTGAAGATAGGTGTCCAAGCCCCAAGTCTTCCCCTAAATGACTGTGTGATCTTAAGTACAGAATGTAAATATTTTGGACCACAATTTCCTCTCTGCGAGACAACTAGGATTTATTTTTTATCATTTGGTTTTGAATTGCATGTTTTTATATAGATACATATATTTATATTTATAATTGTACCTTTTAACAATTTAACTTTCAGAATGCTTCAAGCTTCATACAACTTATAAAAAGCAGCACATGGATATATTGGGTTGTCGGAAAAGTCATGATGTATTTTTTCTATGTTTTTTGTTGCAAAAATGTGTCATGACTTTTCCGACAACCCAATAGAAATGGTAGAGTCCATTTGCTTTCCTCTCACCTTTTGGATTTTAGCAGTTTTTTAAGATAACATATTTTACTGGCTACTGAAAAACTAATCTAATTATAAAGCCATAGATATTAGGTTTCCAGAAATTTTTTCTTTTACTTGCTCAATAAACCTGTTGAGCCTCATAACTGTTTTTATAAAATGCAAGTTAGTATTGCAAATTGTTTCCCTCAGAAAAGCTGAGACTTAACCTTTATTTATGTGTGGCAAACACTATAAAGCCTTTATTTCCATGACGGGTGATTTTTTTAATTAAGAAGAGTTTACTGAGTATCTCCTTTATATCGAGGACTTCCAGTGCTAGGCCATGGGGTTCAGGAGAGAAACCCAAAAAAGTGAGAAGCTCTCTGCCCTTGAAGAACTCCAGTGGTTGGTGGGGTGGTTTTGCTCTATACCTAGAGATTCTGGGAGTCTTAGAGATAGGGGAACCTTGTGGAAGGATCTAAAAGGGAGATGGAGAAAGCAAGGCGCGTGCACTTGTGAAATTATGAAGGTTTCTGAAGTTGAGGGAGTACTGCTGTAACACAGGACGAAGCAAGGAATAGGGAATGACTGGAGGTTGAGGTTAGAAAGGTGGGTTGGGTTCAGGCTGTGGAGGGTCCTTTATAATAGCCCCTGAGAGGAGATGTGATATTCTAAGTCCAGGAATGGTACAAGGAGGTTTTTTCTAGCTAGATCCCTTTGATAGCAGTGTGAAAAATGGGTTGGGAGGGGCCACTAGAGACAAGGAGCAGAGGACATTTCTACTGAGGAGAGCAAAGAGCATCTAGCCTGAGGCTCTTGAAATAAAGAGTTGTGTATATTAAAGAGGTACTTTGGAGGAGTCTAAGGAGCTGGCACCTAAGTGGTTGTGCCTCTCACCTCTGTTCCTGACTTAGATGACCAAGTGAATAAGAATCCCTGTGGGGATAGTTTCTGGGGGAGCTGGTTTGAATATTCTGGTTTGGAACCTTCAGTTAAGGAACCCAGTGCTCATCCAAGACACCAGGTAGACAGTGGGAGATAGGGCTGGGGCAACCTCTGAGCTGGCTGTGTGTGTGTGCCTGCGCAGCCACCGGCCTAAAAATGGTTAGTTAAAGCCAAGGTGGAGAGCGTGACAATCCACAGAGTAGAAGAATCATTGGTGGTGCCTGATATTCATCACTTAAGTAATAGGATTTAGTGGGACTCTGAGAAGGACCTCTGGGGGAAAAGGGCAGGCTTTTGAGAGGTTGGAAGGATGGAAACTGAAATGAAGCTATTGGATCTGCTGGTTAGGCAGGAACTGGAGGCTTTGGCAGCAGCCTTCTTCAAACATATTAAGAACTTGGGAAAAGAGCAAAAACTGGCTTCTGGCCAAAATAAATGGCACAAAGCCCATGCATGTTTTCACAACTTGTAGAGTCCTTGAAATCTTGATGATAATTTTCAAAAAGAAACAAAATTGAACTGAGAAAGCATATGCGTTCAGGTCACTTAAGTACTATATTCGTGGCTGCTAAGTTGTCACTGTTGTAGATTAAAACTGATAGTAACGGATTGAGTATATTATGGATGATGACCCTTAAAGGCTGGGTTTCTTAGACATTGTTTAAGAATATTGGGCCAACCGAGTGGCTCGTTGGTTAAGTGTTGGCTTAGGAGGGCGAGCTCTGAGCATCAGGGCTGTGGGTTCAGATCCCACATGAGCCAGTGACTCTGTGCCCTCTATAGCTAAGATGGTGAACAACAGCTTGACCTGGAGCTGGGCTGCCGTGAGTCACCGGCGACAGTGTAGGCTGCAGCCCCTGCTGCAGTGGGCTGCCAAGAGCCGCTGTGAGCAGCCGTCCAGTGGCTGGCAACCGATCTGCCTCACCCGGGAAGAGTGCAATGATAATACCAACATGGGCCAGTGAAGCGACATCCTCCACAACTAGACTGAAGAACAAAATGACAGCAACTTGTCTGTTCCCCTCCCCCAATTCCCCAATTTAAAAAAAAAAGAATATTAGTAAGCATGAATAAATCTTAGACTTCTGGACAAAAGAGCTCATTTTGGATACGTCTTTAGAGGTATCTAGAAAACTTGGTTCTCTAGAGTGCTATATCCTTGGAGAGTTCACACGGAGAAAGCTCTACTCTGTTGATCACTCTGGCGAGCTTTCTGTGTCTGTTGTGGTCAGGATTTGGTAGTTAAACTTATTTCCACAACAAGATTACAAAAGAACCCCCAAACCAGATGTTCCTGATTACATAAGTATTCACACAGACCCACTGTCGCCTTTGTCTCCCTCCCCCCAGGTCCTTTTTCAGTCCTTTGAATTCAGTTGACTTTCTTTTTGAACTGGATGCTGACTTAGCCCTAAAACAAAACGATGAGGCATGTGACTCCATGATCTTTTTCCCAGAAGTTAGTAAGACTCAGGGATCCCTTTTGGGTCACCCGTAGGGGTCATGGGCTGGGGCGCACAGAGCTGCACACATTTTAATGCTCTAGAGAGGCAGTAAAGATCTTGAAGTATCTGTGATAGCTGGCTGGCACTTCTTTTTTAAGAGTTAGGGATTGTAGCAGTTGACCGTAAACACTGGAAAGGTAACTTTTTTTTTTTTTAATTCTTGTTTGTAAAGTATATATTCCGTGAACTGTGAACTTCAGATGAACCTAAAGAGGTTACTTGGGGGTGCTTCCTTATTTCCCTCTAAATATTCACATATCTGCACAATCGGGTGCTTGTAAGGTATGTTGTTATCTATACACTTTTCAACAGTCCTGCCCGTGCTAACTAAGCGGGCTACCTTGGCCAGGTTAAGTTGTATCTAGGGGTCATCATCTGCTGACTCTTACTCAAAGAGTAAGAACTAGGAAGTAAACGAAAGTGCTCTAAGTACAAAGTTCATGCACTTTTTTTCTACAAGTGTGTCTCAAGCCATTACCCAGAGATCAAAGCTTTGGGTAACAAGAACATGCATTTCAATAAAATTACATTCCTGGCAATGCAGAGTAAGTAATGTATTTCAGAGTGAAATAAAAATGGATGGTTATATACTAAGAAGAGTTCTAGAAGAGTTTAATTACAGAAATAATAGTTTATTAGAGCTGGGACATTTTTTCCCCATTATTTTCTAGATGCTGAAACTAAGGCCCAGAGATAAAACACATTCCAAATGTCTATAATTGTAATGTTTATGCGAAGATGGGGAAAATTAAGACTGCCTTGGGCAGGGTAACCACCTTGCACAAGACTAGGAGGCACTAGTGTGGTTGCCCTTGGGGGTGAGGACAAGAAGGGGTCACAGTGTTGGGGTAGGGGGTGGTCAGCAAAGGCTCGTTCCTCTGAAGAAGTGGCACTGGACTTAAGACCCACAGGAGCCAGCTATTTGAAGGGCTGAGGTAAAAGCTTTCCAAGCTGAGAAAACAGAAGTGCATCCGGGCCCTGATGTGGTTGTTGGAGAGACAGAAAGGTGGGCAGTGTGGCTGCAACATGGTGGTGGTGGTGGTGTTGGGGGGTGGAGGGTGAAATGAAGGCAGCAAAGGCCAGAAGATGGGCTTGACGCTCTTGGTGAGGGGGGTGGAATTTTTTGCAGAGTGAGCCATTTGAGAGTTTTAAGGAGGGGGAGTAGTGACTTGATCTGCTTAGTGAAGGAACCCATATCTGCCTAATGCAGTTAGGCAGTATTCTACACTAGTAGCTTTCACCTTTGACTGAGATCAATTAGTACCTGAAACAGATGCTGTTTGAGATGGTATTTTGGTGAACCTGTACTTCCTGCTTCTAAGCGACATATTCTGATATTTTATTCTACTCTATTTCAGAATGTTTTGTAAGGTTGATTACAACCCACTGTGGCCCACTAAGGAGTTATAACCAGCATTTGAAAAATACTAACAAGACACTATTCTACCTCAATAAGTATCCCTGCCTTGGGGCTAGAAAATAATCCCTAACATTCACGTGGTTCTGTATACTTCCTACTGTTTTAGACGCTTTATATGCATTTGTTGATGTAATCCTCCCCACTGGCTCTATGAGGTAAGTATTATCCCGATTTTACAAAGGAAAAAACTGAAACACAGAGAAGTTATTAAGATACAAATGGATTGACTGCAAAGCCTGCACTGGCTGGCTGCTCTTCTACATACCACCTCCCAAATAAACAGGAGGAAAAGAGCTCTATGACAGTTTCTGTAGGCTCCAACCCGAGATGAGATTGAAGGTGAAAAGGAGAATAAATAGAGGACGGAATGGTGGTAACAAAGTTAGAGCCACAAATGCAGGGGTAAGTATTGTTCATTACCACATGGCCATTGATTTCCGTCTAGTGAAATGCCAGCATTTTTTAAAAACTATGATGTTGAATATGCTTGGTAAATTTCTTGGTCCCCAGGACAAATGCTAACAAGTTTAGTAATGTGACTGCAGCCTTCCCAGCGAATCCATGGGCAGTTGAGCCCTGTGAAAAGGCAGATTCTGTGATGAGCCATTTATATGAAAATCAGGCTGACCTCACTTGATAGTTATGCAGCCTGTGCCAGCCCCCTCCCAGCACAGTAGGTCATGGGCCAGAATCAGAGTCAGGAGCTTTGACTTACCTCTTGGAGATTTTGCTCCTTTAACATGAATTTTAAATATGGCAGGGAAGGAGTTTGTATTAACAAGAGTCTCCGTCTTCCGAGTCCCATCTGAAGCAGGTCTGTTGGTGGGATCAGCCCTGCCATCCAGGTGTAACTCCTGAGGGGGAGCCCTGATGCTGCCTTTATGAGATGTGATCATAAAAGAGTATTTCTGCTCAAATTCTTGTGATGGTTGAATAGCATTAAACTTGGAGGTCTTGAATCACTGTCACCTGTTATGGGGGGCATAGATGGGCTGCCCCCCCAGCACAGCAGTCACTTTGGAGTTCGAATTCCTCTGTTTTAGCACTGGCTCTGTCTCTTTAGAAAGCACCTCCCCTCCCCTCCCCAACTTTGTTGCATGAGTTAGCCTACCACCAGTTCCTAAGAACTAAAACCCTACATTTCTCATTTTTCATAGGCAGTCCCTGCATTTAGGCCAACCTAATGTATAGCCAGGGAATGTGCTTGCTCAGCCAGAGGAGTGTGTCAGGCACTGAGCCGGGCTCCGCCATGGAGGGTGGGTGTTCTCTCTAGCCACAGCCATGCCCCTGCTAAAGCGCTAAGCTCTTCTGCACTTGGTAGGAACCATCTCAGAGTTTCTGATGGTCCTTAACCCCTACGGATTCTTGGTACAGCCTCACTCCCTCACACTCTGAGCACTGCAGAGCAGTTGATCCAAAGCAGCCTCTATCTGGGGATCAGGATACCCTCTTTATTGTCAGCCACATGGTAGCTAGGACTCTGGCAGGGGAAGATGTTCTCAGGAAAGAGCCAAGGAATTCACTTGTGCTTAGAGCCCAGAAGTTGTTGTACTAAAGTACAGGTGTGTTGGGCTGGCTGAGTGGTGCATTGGTTAAGAGCTGGCTTGGGACGCCAGAGGGCTCCGGTTAGTATCCCACATAGGAGTGCCAGGGACACTGCCCTCTATAGCTAAGATGCTGAACAACAGCTCAACCTGGAGCTGGGCTGCCGTGAGTCGCCAGCAAGGGCAGGTGGGTTGCCATGGGCTACTGTGTGTAGCCAGCAGCCAGCGTGAGCGGCCAGCAGCCAGCGTGATCGGCCATCCAGAAGCTGGCAACTGATCTTCCTCGTCCAGGAAGAGCGCAATGATGGTGCCAACTTGGACCAGTGAAGCAACGTCCTCCATAACTAGACTAAAGAACAAAAGGACAGCAACTTGTCTGTTCCCTTTCCCCCAACTCCCCAGCGCTGTTCCCATCCCCCAATTCCCCAATAAAAAAATCTTGAAAAAATAAAAAATAAAGTACAGGTGTGTTGAGGTAAATAAAAACTACTTATATTCACAATATTATTTTTGCAGGAAGAAATGTCTTCTGGTTTAGATTTAGGTTTCCCATTGCAGTGTGTCTGTATTCAGTTGGTGGCCGTAGCAAACATCACTATTGGTAATTTTACTTGATGTGATACTTTTTCTGAGGTTCATTTGTATAAGAAGACTGGCTGGGCTCTGTTAGATTTGGTTCACAAATAAGGTAGGAGTGCCTTAACAGGGTCTTTATAGCCACCTGAAAATTAAAACTGACATGTGCCTGAAGCGTAGTGATATGGTTAAAAAAAAAATCAACCAATACAAATTTAGGGGCCCAGAAATTAAATATCTCATGCCGTCTGTGGGGCACGAAAGCAGATGGACATTCAGGGATTTCCTGCGTAGTGAATTCGTATGCCCGGGTGCAATTCCAGGGTTGCAGTTTCTCTTGGGTTTAGTCCAGTGCTGTCTAGTACAACTTTCTGCAGTAATAGAAATGTTTGCACTAGCCAGTAGGGTAGCTACTAGCTGTAGGTGGCTACTGGGACTTGGGAACTGAATTTTTTATTTTAATTTTAATTCTAAATAGCCACACATGCCTAGTGTCTATCACAATGGACAACACATTTTTTTTTCCTTTGGTGAACGGTGTCGTGTCATTGTCCCCCTTATGAGATTCACCACAGTTTCCCCAGCAGCTCCCATTTTCTATTTTAAAGTCTTAAAATTTTTCACTTAAGTTTCATATCACTAATCTTGGCATGTGAAAAATTTGTTTTCTCTGTGTGGGTCCCAATAATGATTAAAGGAAGTAATTTCACCTAATCATATAGAAAATTCATTGATGTTATGCAAGGTTAAAACTGAGATTAACATATTATAAGTAAAAAGCAACCAGCTCTGTAAGCAAGTTCAAGCCCTACCTAGTCTAGGATGCCAACGAAGGCACAGTCAGGGCAAGGCCATGTTGATTTTGGTTTCTAAAAGTGTAAGCGTCACTGGAGTGCACCCTGTGTAATTATGTGGTACGAAATGACAGTTCATAGTAGGAGGAGAAAGTCAAAGTATATCAGATATTATAAGAATTTGCTATAACTTTAGACTAAACTATGAAAACATTTATTTTGGGGACATAGGGAAGTTTAAAATAATGTGTCAATGGCTATCAGTTTCAAATATCACCATATACTTGGCTGTTCAAAAGTATGTATTACAGTTTCTACAATACTTTACATTTGTCCCCCCAAAGTGCTTAAACATAAAGCAGTGGTTTTGATATTGGTAATGTCATCATTACACATGTCTAACCTGGAAGTCCACCTTAAACCAAATTCTGAGCCATGTCCAATTTTATTACATCTATATTAGAATTTCTTCCTCAAGTTTATCTGCTATTTTAAGCAAAGCGTCTCTTTTGGTCTTATCATTCAGGTCTTCCCTATTTAAGTATATGAGGTATGATCACAAAATACAGTGAATGTTTAAATTTAAAAAGAAATTATTACAGTAAAAGACATTGCCATTCATCCCCCTCAAAATACCCCCCCCCCCTTGCTTCGAACACACTTATCCCATTGTTCTTGCCACTTTCTGAAGCAGTTCTGGAAGTCCTCTTTTGAGAGTGTCTTGAGTTGCGCTGTCGTGGCTGCCTCCATGTCCTGAATTGCTTCAAAACATCTACCTTTCATGGTCATTTTGACTTTGGGGAAGAGCCAGAAGTTGCACGGTGCCACATCCAGTGAATATGGTGGATGAGGACACATGGTAATATTTTTATTTGACAGAAATGGCCATACCAGAAGCGATGTGTGACACGGAGCCTTTCCATTGTGATCGCAAAATACAGTGAGTGCTGCTGTCGAGTGCCATCCAATGGAAAAGCAGGGATTTTTCATACGGGAAATGGCACATCAAACCTTAGTAACAGTGTGTGACAAGTTTCAACTTGTTCGGTGCAGTTAGTCGGGTGTGAGCTACGGTTGAGAGAAGGTATGTTTTCAAGTGTGCTGTAAATCATCCTCCATCATGACAGAGCTCTGTATCACACATTGCTTCTGGTATACGGCAGTTTCTGTCAGATAAAAATATTATGGTGTGTCCTCACCACCTTATTTACCAGATCTGGCACTGTGTGAATTCTGGCACTTCCCCATCGCACAACTAAAGACACGCACGAAAGAGGACTTCCAGAACTGCTTCAGAAAGTGGCAAGAACAATGGGATAAATGTGTAGAAAGCAAGGGGGAGTATTTTGAGGGGGATGAATGACAGTGTGTCTTTTACTGTAATGAATTTTGTTTTCATGAAACATTCACCGTATTTTTTTATCACACCTTGTAGGTGATTAAAAATTTAAGTGTCACTATAGCAGGCACATTTTTGGGTGCTTCACGTTTCAGTATCATGTTAGATATGGAAAATAGATGCCATCCAACTAGATAGTTGAGTGCTCAAAAATATTGGTCATTAATATTTTGCCATTTGAGGAAATAGTCCTCTGAACAAAAAGGCATGGTTGCCAGTTTTAAAATGGTTTTATAATCCAGAGAAGGACTATTGTGGCATGATCTCTGCAGGGTGGGACCTGTTTATCTGCACCCCTGATCAGCCAGACAGGTGATTAGGCTGCAGTCAGAATGGTGGTCAGGGAAAGGCCGGGGATCCCGAGGGAGGTTGTGTTGATGTTGAAGCCTCAGTAGACCCTCTCCTTTGCCTGGGCAGTCTCTTTCCTCTGGGAAGCCTTCTCATCTGCCCGACTGAATCTGATCCTCCTGTTACATATGCACCTCTCAAGCACTCTCCCAGTTCATTTAGCTCTATTGTGTTACTGGCTGTGGTTGCAGCCACAATGGAAGCTTGAGAACAGGAGCCACAGCTGCCTGAGTCCTCACAGTATTCCTAGCACAGGGCTTTGTGGAGTGAGTGAAAAGACCTGGCTGAGGTTAGAGGGAGGCAGGAGGCAGCAGGATGCATTTTAGGCACTGCTTTTGACATCAACTCTAGAGCATTAATCCTCAAAAATGGCTGTGGGCTTGTTTTGGAGTTAGTGTAAGGAGAAAACTGGTTTCTGAGAAGCGACAGGTGGTTCTAGCAGGAGTCAGGACCACAGGCTTTGGCCAGTGAAAGAGAGCCAACAGTGGAATGAATGGAGGAGCTGGCCCTAAACCCTGAATTTTGAATTTTAGTAGGGTGGCTAGAGACAAAAGAATTTTCTCAAAATATAACCTCGCTAAATAGGAAATTGCTTATAACTGCATCTGAGACTTAGAGAACTGGATTGTTTTCCTAATTAAGCACTGTTTTCACCTCTAGAGAGTAGAAATTTAACATTTTATATTTTATAAACTGTCTAGCCTTTCCTTAAATTCTAAGCTCCCTGAAACCCTTACCTTGATGTGTAGTATCAATAAGTTTTTGTTGTCATTGTTTTAAAAAAGAAAACTTTAATTTTAAACTATTGGTAAAGGCTATTTAAAGACAACATAAACCCTAAAAATTTTAATACTAACAGTTAATATTAACTGTTATCTTGAACTCTAATGCCGCGAGTATCTCACTGTCTGCTATATGCTTAGCATTATGCTGGGTACTTACATCACCCTCACTTAAGAGTCTTTATATTTATTGGCCTAATTTCAGATGAACATAAAGCACCTTGTGCTTGTGCAGACCTGCATTAAATGACTAGAGGGTTATTGTGTCAGGTTCTTCTTAGCAACACTGTGTAACACAAAAACTACCTAACAGTCTTTTTGAATGTGCCTTTGTCTTTGATTCAGCAGCTCAGAGATATTAGTGACTGTTATTCTAGTGGGATAAAATTTAGCTATTTAACCTTTCAACAATAAAATCTAAAGGATTTTAATTTTCATTTGTAGAAAAAATAATGTACATTTTTTAAAAAAGTGTGTCTCACGAAGTGGTTGCTTATTTTTATCATGCCTGTTCTCCCCCCATTTAAAAAATAACTGATAGGCACCAAACAGCAGAGTCCCTAAGTTACATTTAGGGCATTGTAATGTGTATACTGAGAATTCCACAGTGGCTGTTTTTGCTACTTTCAAATGATATGTTAATTACGTGAATTTGAACTAGTCACTCTGCAGCCCTTTTATAATGCTCTTTGAGCATATGCTTTTAGAATTGTGTATTGCAGTGCACACAGAGAGATGTTGCTATAACTAGGTGTGTAGCCTACATGCTATTCAAAGTTAGGAAGCTGGTATAGTTTAATATTTGGAATCTGTTGTGTTCAGAAGGGCCTCCATACCTTGTTTTGTTATTTTCTCTTTGATTTTATCTTTTCCTCTAATTCTTTAGATGCAAAAAGAAAGTTTAAGGTGGGGACAAAATCCAAAAATAGTAAAATAAATCACTGTGGCTTTAGGTATTTTATATTGGGAAAGCATTGTCTTAATGTAACACTTTTTTAAAAGATTTTTTGGGGGGAATTGGGGGAGCAGAACAGCGTTGGGGAATCAGGGAACGGGAACAGACAACTTGCTGTCCTTTTGTTCTTCAGTCTTGTTATGGAGGACGTCGCTTCACTGGCCCATGTTGTTATAGCAATCCTGTGCTCTTCCCAGCTGAGGCAGATCGCTTGCTGGCCATTGGATGGTGGCTCACGGCAATTCTCGATGGCTACTGGCCGCTCACGCTGGTTGCCGGCCTCTCACGGCATCTTACAGCAGCCCACTGCAGTCTACGCATTCGCCTCACGGCAGCCCAGCTCCAGGTTGAGCTGTTGTTCATCATCTTAGCTGTAGAGGGCGCATCGTCACTGGCCCTAATGTGGGATCCGAACCAGCGGCCCTGCTTCTCAGAGCTGGCGTCCCAAGCCAACTCTTAACCAGTGCGCCACTTGGCCGGCCCTAACACTTTTTATTATCATTCAGCAGCTAGGTTACTGAACCAAACTTCATTTCGTCTCTAGTTCAGCTCTTAAAGATTGAGTTAATTATATGAGTGCTTGTATGAACTACAATTGGAAATAAACATAAATGTATTGAAGTGGGTGGGGGGAGAATTAAATAAAATAACAAAAAGCTTAAGAGGTTAAAGAGCCATTTTAAACATTGATATAGAAAGATCAAAGTGACTATAAGAGATACTTACTTCAGAATGCCTTACATTTGAGTTTGAAAAATGTTCAGGGAATTCTTAAGGCTTCTAACTGAACCTAGATTTTATCCAAAAGTAAGTTTGTTTTTCTTTCTCATTTGGCAAATATTCTGATGTTTTTGTTTCATTTGCTTAATGAGAGCATGGGTGATTATTTTTTAATTAAGAAGAGTTTTGGTAGTATTTTAAATGTCATTCATTTGGCTGATATTTAAAACTCAAACTTTTTGTTCTTTTGTTCTTCCCATGCTTTAAACTTCTGGGCTAACTGATTTCAAAAGCTAAGGATTTCTATTTCGAAACTAGGAAACTAACAGAGTTATTGCATTTTGGTTATGTAATTGGTACAAAAGTTCTTGCTTATTTTGATAATAGATAAATGATGGGAACCCAGTAAGCTAGAAGGTTTCTCTATTCCTCTTTCTTGCAGGAAGCATGTTATCTGGTTAAGAAGATAACCCTGATAACATGATGCCAGGCAGATGTGTTGGAACAGTGATGGAAGGAGGAAGTACTGAAAGAGGAAGGTTCCTTCTAACTGGGAGAGTCAGGAATGCTATATAGCGCACAGAAGCCCTGGCCTGGGCCTGAGAGATGGGCCAACCCCTGTATTTAAATCTGTAACCATAGCTGTTACATCTCAGGTACTATGAAACAATGTCAGGCTCACTTCATAAAATTGAGACATAATCAATTTGAGAGATTTTCAGCCAGGATTATAACCTTTTCCTGCCTCATATAGCTTACAACATTGTCTTTTTTTTTTTAAGCTTATTAGCAAGATTAGCCGCAAGGTGTGCTGGGCCTTGAGGCCATATAGGGCTGGCTGGGTTCAAATCTGTGTTCTGACACTGGCCTTGGGCACTTATTCAGCCTCTCTGAGCCTCTCTGCCCAGCTGCAGAAAGGATGATCACGCCTACTGTGCATGATGGGTTTGAAGATTGGGATCCATAAATGAGACGTTCATGGCATAATGTTCCTCATTATGCTCATGTAGAAGTAAATTTGTTTCTCATACCTGTGATATTTTCATCTGTCTATCCAGAGACGTAGCAAAAGTTTTCCTGTTCCATCATGTTTTAGCTATTCAGGAACCATGGATCTGTAGATGCTATCTGAAAACCTGTACTTAAAGTTGGGAGCAATTCTAGATTCTGCAGCTTACAGATTTCAGGCATTGGACAATGAGTGATTGTACAGGTGCAAATCTCACATTTCTGGGCCATGTACCAAAATCAAATAGTCCTACCCATTTTTTTTAACTAAAAAATTCTAACGGAGACACAGGAATGGGAACTTAAACTCTTGATAAGACAACTGTCTTATCAGTTCTGGCTGCTGTGACAAATACCACGGACAGGGTGGCTGAAACAGACATTCATTTCTCAGTTCTGGAGGTTGGGACTTCCGGGATCAAAGGTGCCAGCAGATTGCGTTCCTGGTAAGGGTCCTCTTCCCGGTTACAGTGGTCGCCTTCTCGCTGTGTCCTTACATGGTGAAGGGACATCATCTTTCTCATCTCTTATTATAAAGGCACTAATCCCATCATGAAGGCTCTACTTTCATGACCTAATTACCTCGCAAAGGCCTCACCTCAAATACCATCATACTGGAGATTAAGGGCTTCAGCACATGAATTTGGGGGAAAACAAACATTCAGTTCATAGCAACAACTAATAAAAGTTAATTAAAAGTTTATTTTTTGTTGTTGTTTAAACTTGCCAGGCCATTTCCTATGGTTACTAACATTTTTTTCCCTTTTATATTTCTTAGCTGAAGGGCAAAATAGTCTCTTTAACGTTACCGATTCTGTGGTACGGATGGCTGACTCAAACACCTTCTAAGACTGGACAAGGACACCGAGGGGAATAGGCCACTGTAGACCTTAGCACGCCCTCAACAGGAGAGCAGCCCAGCCCTCAGCCCTGCTCAGGCCTGAGGGCTGGGCTGCTGGGCCTTTGTTTTTGAGTCTGGGAATCGAGATTTACATGTGAATGTCAGGCAGGTAGTGGATATATAACTGCTTCCCCCCCCCCTTTTTTTTTTTTTAATTTGAATGCTGTGAGAAGCCTAACAGAATACATCTGTGTACGGGTCTACCTTGTGAGGCACCAGTTTTCCTTTCCCTGTCTTGGTGTCTCCAGTGTTTGCCTGCATGGTCCAGTTCCATACCTTTCACTTACGTATATGTGGGTAATGTGCGTTTTATTTCAATCATAGTGATTCATCATCTTCATTCTTTACCTCAGCAATCATTATTTAAAGCATGTAATTTCTGGGAAAACAAAAGCAGGTTCTGTTTTTACCTTGCCCAGAAAAGTCTTACTTTGGTATTGAACTCTTGATTTTTATGAGAATTCACCAAGTATTGTTCTAAATGCACTCGTGTACCTTGCATGGTCAATTGCATCTGGTTTCAGAGTGGGGAAGTTGTCGTAAATTATTATCGAAAAGCCAAAACTAAATGGTTGAAACTCCTAAAATAACTGCTCCATATTGGTGTATTTATGATTGAACACTCCAGTCATTGGACTTATTGTGGGATTATTAAGTAACCTGTCAGTAAGTAAATATAATCTACCTTGATTAGAATGCCCACATAATAAGCTACAGTAAGGCAATTGAGGAAATAAATTTTAAAATACAACTTGCAACTGCCGTTTACAGAATCTTAGCTTTGAAATACTTCTCTCTTGAAGCACAATTTGTCAAAATGGGCATCTTGACCTTACAATAGGATATTACATAGAACAGGAGAAAGAAGGAATTGAGGGGTAAGAGTTCTTGTCCTCAGACAAGGCCATTATTGACTGTCCATTTTCTCCAGGTTTTCATAATATGCAAACCAGCAGTTATTATGTGCTATAGTGCAAGCAGATGTGATGGTCTCGAGTTACCATGGAGCCTTTCTAACCTTCACATTTCCTGGCATTCTTCTAAAGGTTGCACTGGACACTAGCCTGGAAGAATGTTCATCTTTCTCTCCTTTATTTTCAATAGGTGGAATACATGTTGGTGTCTTTCGATCATGAAAATAAAAAAGTCCAATTGGTCCTGTCTGGAGAGGAAGTTCTTGAAACTCTACAAGAAAAGGGGGAAAGGACAAACCCAAAGTAAGCTGATGTACTGAAGGCTTGTTTTAGTGTTTTTGACATTATTAGAACTACTAGACTAGAATCTTTCCTCAGATGTATAAGAGACAGGATAGCATAGCAGTTTAGAACCTAGGCTCTGGTTCTGAGTTTCCTGGGTTCAAGTCCTGTTTCCTGTACTTAATAGCGGGGTAACCTGAGGCAAGTTAGCTTAACTTCTCTGTACCTCATCTGTAAGATAGGAATAATAATAATAATAATACATCATAGGGTGTTGACATTATAAATCCATTAATATATTAAAGCACGTAGAATAATAAACTCAGTGTAAAGCCTGTTTACTATTATTAAACATTAACCCTCCGTCAGGCACAACTGATCTCACAGATTCATTGCACACAAAGATGCCGCTATGAAATACGGCTTTTACTAAGTCGCAAACACAGCTGGTGACAGGTTATGGTAGAGGGGGAAGATACAGAAGCGATGAGTCACGATACTTAAGTTAACTGTTAAATATTTGAAAATTTGTGTGCAATGAATCTGTGAGATCAGTTGTGCCCGACGGAGGGTTAAAAAAATTCCAAAGTGTTATTACTGAGATCACAAACTATGGTGCCAGATAAAACTTGCAGATCAGTGTTATTTGGCTGGCGGGATGTTTTTAAAATATTTCTTTAAGTAGACAAAGAGATGAAGGGGGTGTGTCTCTCCAGTTTGTTTTTCTACTCACTAGATATTGTAGGCTGCATTTGAGTTTGGACCTCAGCATAGAACTAAAAGAGCCCTTAAGGCCTCATCTCCGTTCCTGCAAAGTGGACTAGCTTGTCTTGGACAGTGAGTGCCCCGTGTGCATTTTTAGTTATGTATAAATATTTTGGACCCAATACTTTTAACCCTTATGTAGTTGAAGGGCTATGAAAAATTAACAGCCTTTGGGAATTCTGAAGTATTAGCTTCATTATACCTAATGGTTTCTTAAAATTTTGAGGCAATGTTTTAAAAACTTCTAAAAATTGAGTAGACTGCAGCAAAAGAATAAGACGGTGCACAACATTTTCTCCTCTGTAGCCATCCTACCCTTTGGAGACCGGAGTATGGGAGTTACATGATTGAAGGGACGCCCGGACAGCCATACGGAGGAACGATGTCCGAGTTCAACACGGTCGAAGACAACATGAGACAACGCCGGAAGGAGGCCACGTCTCTATTAAAAGAAAATCAGGCTCTTTGCACCATAACTTCATTTCCCAGGTTAGTTCCTGCATTAACATGCCCCAGCAGACATTTCAGGCTTTAGGTTATAAAGAGAGCCAATCACAACCAAGCATTTGACCCTACACTTCACATACTTTACCAACAGGTCATTCTTTACATGCGGCCTTTGATAGCATCTGTGATGTTAGAGCTGCAGGCAGGAAATACATGCAGGCTTCAGTGGGTGGGGTGGCCTAGAGCCCTGGGGAGAGCACTCGTCTGGGCTTGGTGGGAAGGACTGAGAACCGCCATGACTGGTTAGCAATGGGGCAGTGTCCACCTCACGCTGGGGTGGAGGGAGCAGCGTGTCTGCCACGCAGCTCTGACCCTGTGAGGAGCGCTGAGTGGTCTTCTCACTCGACTGTAACAGTTGCGCCCTCACATGTGTTTGCCTACCAGCAAATGGTGCATTTGGTGGCCGATAGAGGGTCACCTGTTGGCGGGCTGGTGTCAGAGCTCCCAGTGCAGCAGTATCGATATATATTAACTGTGAACAGGGGAGGGGACGTCATTAGGTCATGTTTGGATATTGTGCTGAAAGGAAAATTTCAGATTTGTCATTAAATGTAGTTATGGCTAAAAGTTCGTAAAAGTAAATATAAAGTAAATATAAATAGTGAGATATATTCTTAGCTTAGAATGAAGTACATAAATAGGCTGCAATCATACGTAGGACCTGTACGTAAGAATGCAGTTCAACAAATCGTCAATCTGATTTATCATTTCTAGATATCTATCAGATTGTGACAAAGTATGCTTACCTCCTCAAAGTTTAGAAAAGCTTTGGGGATTGGTATCTATGGCCCGGAACAGTCTGAATTATTTTCATACCTACTTTTTGTTCTGATAAATGTCCTTAATGAACACAGGCATTTGGTCATACTGTTGGTCTTAGAAGGACACTTCTAAATGGGAGTTTTATGTTTTAAAATTTCCATTGTCACATCTAAATAGTTAAAAGCTTATTTAACTATTTAACTATTTAAGCTTATTTAAGCAACCCATCAAACATTTAGAAAAAACATCTCTCATTTTCTGTGACTCCTTCGTTCGATTTGCGTAGGCCACCTACTCCCCTTGCCAGAAGAAAAACCCCCCCGCTGGCTGAGGGTGGACAGGTTTGCTCTGAAGAGAATTGGCATGTTCCTTTGCTCTGGTCTTTGAAGGAGGAGGTGGAGAAACCATTCCCATCATTCACTGAGATGCTTGAGTGCCTGCCGCACGCCACACCCGTGCCGTGAGGGGGTGCAGCCATGAGTGAACACAGGCACAGTCTCTGCCTTCATGGAGCGAGTGGGAGCGAGGAAGAGTAGTCAGTACCCACAGGCCCCGCGGATGTAAAGTTGGGCGGTGCTGTGAGGAAGATGTGTGGCAGAGAGAGGGACACGGCTGTCCGATGGACTGTGCGCGGAGGGGAAGGCTTCTCTGAGGGAGGATATTGGGGTGGCGTCCGAAGTTCTCAGAGGAGTTTAATAGGCGCTGAGCGGGAAGGGATGCCCTAGGGAGAGGGAGCAGCACGGGCGCACGTCTGAGGATGAGCGGGGCAGCGTGGAGCCTTCTGAGAACTTGAAGAGAGCTGGCCGGTGTGAGTAGGATGAAGCTGAGAACGAAGTGGAAGTGGGGGGAACGTGACACTGGGCAGGCGGTTGGTGGACCAGATCCTGGTAACTAAGAATTTTGGTTGCCATCCTAAAAGCAGTAGGAGGCCTTGGGAAGGTTGGGTTGGGCAGATCGCATCACATTTTTGTTTTGCAGCCCCTCACTTGGGCAGCACCTCGGTGGTCGTAGGATGGCTACCAGGGCTTGCTAGGAGCTCACTTGAGGGAGATGGAGATGGAGAAAATGGATGGATCAAGAGATGGCAAAAGCAGCAAACCGGCCAGGGGTGGGGAGAAGAGATGCCATGGCACCTTGGTTACATAATGATGATGAAACTTGAGAATGACAAAGGCCAGGAAGTAGGTTACAGATTACTTGACAACTTCTAGGGAAATGGAAAATTCAAAATTCGAAGTCTTCAATTTTCCCTTTTTTTCTTTAAGAGTTGTACTTTTTCACTTATCAAACTAAAAAAAAAAGGATTTGTAACACAAACCGGAATTGTTTTGTCTTATAGTTTAAAATTCAGGAATGTATTTTATTGTGGCAGTGTGCCACAAAGGACGTTTCCGATTAAGCCTAATGTATCTTTTAAGTGAGAATGGCTCCGTATGGAATAGTTGCTTTTTAATTTTTTTTATAGATTTAGCTTCTTTTTCTTGTTATTATGAAGAGAGAGTTGAGATAGAGAAATAAGTTTATTTCTAAAAATCTTTTTTTAAAAGATTATTTAGTCGTCGAAGCCTCACCTGACATCCATAGTGAATGATAAGGAAAGTCTTATTTCAGGTTCAAGAGGGAAAGTAGCACTTGGTTTCTTAAGCACAAGCAGAGTGATTTCCTCTCTGTAAAGAGGCAGAACTCCGGAGTGTGGAATTATAATCCAACACAATGGTCACATGACTACCGAAATTTAGTCAAACCTACATAAAATGAAGACTCCAGTTCTTCATTCACACAAGCCTCATTTCAGGTGTTCCCTGGCCACACGTGGCTGGTGACTACTATATTGGTGTTGGACAGCACAGGTATTAAACATTTCCATCGTAGTAGTAAGTTCTGGTGGACGTGACTGGTCTAGAAGAAAAGCGGTGCTATAGGAGTCTAAAGGTCTGAGCTCTGACTTGCCAAATAAACACATTACGGTCAGCTAAGAATCCCCCAGTGTTCAGTTTGTCACTTTCCTAAAGGACTTTTCCTAAGGTTGCAGGCTCATAGTAAATAATGCCTGTAGCTGCAAGAATTCCCACGAACCCTGGGAGCTGTTTTCTAGATAAAATCAGCAAATTCAGTTGTTGTTCACAAGACCTATGTGGGCAGCCAAGAGGTACTTTATTTTATAAAAGGTAGGGGTTGAAAATAAGGCATGGGCTAGTCTTGGCTCTCAACCCACAGTTTCCTACCACTGATCTAAAGCCCTGACAAGAGCCTCCCTGTTTTGCTTGCACTGACTTTGTTAGTCTTTGTCCCTTCTCACAGCACACTGAACAGTGACCTTAAAATTCTTAACGCGAAGAACTGGTGGCGACGCTGCAAGTGATGTAGAATTTGAGCTTTACATTTAGGGATAAATACAGAGCCTCATTTTTCTGTGTTGGAATTAAAACTCTTCTTCAGGTCAAGTAGATAATAGGCTTGGGTTTCAGACTTCAGAGGGAGATCCTAGGGGTGGATAGGGACACCCGTAGAGACACTACTTAATCTTGAGATTCCTGAAGTGACCTGCAGAGGCAAAAAAACAGGGAACCCTTTCAGATTCAAACCACGCTTATCAGGAGGTTGGGGGCAGTGGCAAGAGTACAGGGGTCAAAGGATAAGTCAGCAGTTTAGAGCCAGTACAAGAAGAAGCCTCAGAAGCTACGGAGGGGAAACCTATAACCCCTGACAATGGACGTGACCAAGGGGAACTCCTGTGCTGTGAGTCATTGGTAGTAAATGAGATGGGTAGGACGGAAGCGGGTGCTCTGATAAGCCGTAAAGGGCTGGAATCACACAAGAAGATCTTGGTGAACAAGATACAGTGCAAGGGGGTGGTTGTGAAGGGGCGCGATATTTACAGAATGTTTGTGTGCTAGACCCTCCGAAGAGGGGAATAGTAGACATGCGGTGTTTTGAACAGGTCCAGTGATAGCGAGGCATAAAAACAAATCCTATCTATTTAGTTCTTCAATTTGTTGTAGATTAGGCTGTCCTGGGTTCACGCTGCCTGAATTCAAACCCAACCCAGTCGAAGGAGGAGCCTCCAAGTCCCTCTTCTTTCCCGATGAAGCAATAAACAGACACCCCCGCTTCAGGTGAGTACAGCGCAACACAGATGCCTTTACAGAGGTCCATTCTGAGAAACTGCGAGGAAAAAGAAACACACACACACACACACACACACACACCTCACCCCCCCCACGCCCCCACCCCCATTTACATGCTCGGTAGCCCCGAGGCTGCTTGACTGTTGCGTCCAGTATTCAGGCTTGATTTGCCCATTTTCCAACTGGTCGTAAAGTTATTAACTGTCTTCTCCTTTAGTGAGCAGATCCTTTTCAGTCCTAGTTCTGAAAACACCTATTTTGGGAAGTTTTCCCTTAGTTATCCCTACCTTCCTCTCTCTCTGTAAGTTACACCTGTGATCTCATCCCACTCTATATACCTTGATAATAAGATAAACTATGTACACCTGCATATAATAGGCACTCTACCTTCTATTATCTTCTTGGTTTGTAGTTTAATCCTTGGGTTTCAAGTTGATTCGGGACCCACACCAGTCTGATCTTGGCTTTGTACCTGAGTCTCACCTATTGTCCTGAACTTAGGCTCCTGACCTAGAGTTAGGGATGTTGGGACTGCTCAGTATTGATTTTTTTTTTAAACTGGTCTGCATACCTGCTATGTAGAAAGCCTTGGGGGTAGACAAAAGATCTATAGACATAGTTTCCAACTTCAAATGTTATAGTGTGCTTAGGGGGAAATAGAGGAATTCAACTGCAAGAACAGGTAATATTTGACAGATATAAAAAATGGTAGCACCAGAGATCCTCCTTGGATAAAGGAGGGTGCTTCTGACAGAAGGAATCAAAGCAGGCTTC
Source organism: Hipposideros armiger (assembly GCF_001890085.2). NCBI lineage: Eukaryota > Metazoa > Chordata > Mammalia > Chiroptera > Hipposideridae > Hipposideros > Hipposideros armiger. The sequence continues at coordinate 233,387 of NW_017731866.1, read as the reverse complement.
ATGAAAGAGATGGCATTTAAGCTGAGTACGGCAACACTAGCCAGTAGAATCATAATGTAAGCCACAGGTGGAATTTTAAATTTTCTAGTAGCCACATTAAAAAAGTAAGAAGTGTAGACTTAATTTTATAATATATTTTATTTAATCCTATACATCTAAATTATTTCCGCTTTTAATCTCAGTATGTTTGAAGTGTTAATAATAAATTATTTTTGTACTAAGTCTTCAAAAATCTTGTGTGTGTTTTAACCTCACAGCATATATTAATCTGGACTAGCCACATTTCAAGTGCTCAGTAGCCACTTCTAGCTGCTGGATTAGACATCACAGGTCTAGAGGATGAGTATTAATGCTGCAAGTTGAGGGAGTACGTAATGAGGTATCGGGGCTCCAGAGATGCCTGGGGAAAGCAAGGACTAAAGTTTGGTTAAAGTCTTTGGCGTTAACTTGGGAAGTGTTAGAAATGTGGGGTGAGACCAGTCCATGGCAGACCCCGAACAGTTGAACTTCATCTGGGGAGCTACAAAGGAGCTGGGGATGCAGGGACTGAGCAAGAGAGAGAACAGCATTCTTGAGTAAAAGCCCAAGGACGTGGTATTAACGCAAAGCCGCCTTCCAGAGTATCCCTCATAAATTTTCTGTATGGTGGCCTCAGAATTAGTTTGAGGTAGGTTTTCATTCATTTATTTGTATATGATCAATTTCTTCTTTTACATGATGGATCTTAGGTGATTGATTTACGGTGTTTGGTTGTGTGTTTCAGCACCCTAACAAGAAATATTCGACATAGGAGAGGAGAAAAAGTTGTCATCAATGTACCAAGTATGTCTACAGAGAGGTGGCGGGTGGGAGAGACCTCTGTTGAGTTGTTGTTTAATCCTTGGCTCTCACCCATTTCTCTCTCTTTCTCTCTCCTTTTTTTTTCCCTTAAATAATGCAGTATTTAAGGACAAGAATACACCATCTCCATTTATAGAAACCTTTCCTGAGGATGATGAGGCAGTGATGGCTTCTAAGCCCGATCATATTTACATGGATGCCATGGGATTTGGGATGGGCAATTGCTGTCTTCAGGTATTGTTTCAAATATACAGGGAGGCAGTGTCCTCATCTATTTCTGTTTACTAACGTCTTTATGTAGCATGTTTCCTTGCTCAAAACCATATTCAATCAGGTCGAAATGGTAGCTAGTATGCTTTTCTGAAAACCAATGAAGTTATTTTAATAAATTCATCGGAAGCTATCTCTTGAAAGAATTTACAGAATCAACAGTTGGCTGCAAAGATTTTAATTAACTTAAAATGTGAACTATTCCGAGGTCACTCTCTTCTTTCTATATGCCTAATTTTTGCTGCCATCTAGTGACGGTCTAGCTTTGAGGTTGTAAACATTGCCCAAAACTCTTATTATTTCTCAAAATGAGCTCTGAGGGATGCATTCTGGTGATGTTGTGATAAAGGAAAGGACTGTTTGTACTTTGAATTTTTATATTCATGCAAGGCCATCTGGCAGTCCTGCGTTGCCTTGCCCCTGGCTACGTTACTTAAGAGGTAGAATAGCCTTTCTGTAGTTACTCTGGTAAAAGTTTCTCTGGATCTAATTAGATTACTGGCGCCCCTGGCAGTGATTGTGCCCAGGCTCACTTTGGACGTGGGTGGGAGAACACAGAACTTACCAGGCAGCCCGAAGGTTTTGGCTCCTCTGGTATTTGGGTAACTCCCTTCACTTTTTTTGGCCTCAGTTTTCTCATCAGTTGAAAGAAGGGTTTATATTAAGGCCTCTTCTAGGTCTGACTCCAGGGTAATGTTTATTTCATTGTTTTTATTAACAGAAGTATATGTTTTAACCTTAAATTTATTTAAAGTCATCTTAGAACAGAAGTAGGAGTTCCACAAAATACACACTTTCAAATTGAAAAGTTAAATAAAAGAAAGAGTGGCCTCTTGTTATTGTCCAAGGAGATTTTATCTAGTTCTAATGACTTTAGCTGATTAGAATCGGTGTCCTTAGGGGCCTGGAGCAGTGCCCAGCCCGGTCCCCACGTAAAGCCCCCTGGGCCTCCAGCCTGAGCGCTGAGAAACCAGAGGCCAGGAGACACAGCATCCGCATCGTCTCAAACAGCTGCAGCATAGACATGTACCTTTTCCACATGTATCCCTGTTGTGTGTATTTTTACAACTATGTGTAATCAAAATTGAATGCCAGCGTCAGAGTCTTCCATGCTAAGTGTGTTTTTACATAACCACGGCCATGGATAAAATTTTTTCCTGACTTACATAGGGAGTATTAATATATAATATGTGGCTCCCAAACAAACATAGGCTAGAAAGTTTCCTTACAAATGGTCACGCTTAATTAAAAAAGAGACCTTTTGACTTTTAACTGCATATCTTCTTTCCTATCTTAATTACAAATATTTCCAAAGAGAACTATTAAGCTCTAGAATTTACAGTACACGGCTTTAAAATTGTATCCGTTCTATTGCAGTACCAATTGCCTTTTCTTGGTTTAATATTAAACCAGGGTGTTTTGCCAGGAACAGCGCAACTGCTTTGTTCCAAAGGGCTATTCTTTCCTTTGAAACAATGTATTTATACAAATAAATGTGTCCTCATGATAGGTGGTTAACATTTTTGTTGCCTGTAGATACAATTTTCCATCCAATATAAGCTTTGTCTTGGGTTTAGGATTAAGTTTTCTTTTTTCTCGTGGCACGTCCAGCATCCCAGTTTCAATACTGAAAAAAAAGTTGCAGATAATGTGAAGTGTGTGGCAGATGAGACAATTCCACAGAAATCTCTGCTTTGTATCTCTTAAATGGAACACTTAATTACACTAATTATAGTAAAGCAGAAAAAATAGTTTCAATTAATTTTTTAAGATTAATGGAAAACTTACTGTACCAAAAAAAAAAAAGCATTTTAACCATATTCAAATTCTTGATCCTTGGGAGCTTTTGCGGCATCATTCAGTAAGCTCATGCATGTTGTAAGCGGTCCCCCTCCCTCAAGAAAATCATGTGCCTTCAAACTGCTTCTAGTTAAATTTTAGCTAGTTAGGTTTCTATCAACTATTCTTCATACTTCCTCTCTTTTGTTCCCCTCTCATCAGTTTCCTAGTGACATTGCTTCTCTTCTTGATATACTTTAAACGGATACCAGAAGCCAAAGCCGTTCACATATTTATACTGTTTAAGGTATTAGAACTATTTTCCTTCCCCCCAAAAACCATTATGTGTAGCCATGTCCGTTTGATTTGTCAATGACTATATCAGCTCTAGAATAAGGAAGCTAGTTACTAAATATATTTAGAATATCTAAGTCACTTCACTGTTGTAACTCAGCTACTGGATTCCAGGTGCTAATACTTAAGCATACTTTTCTAGGGTTGACTCTTCAAGGATTTGCCTGTAGATTGTCTAGTATGCACTAGGCCATCTAAGAGAAGCCAGTCAGAAAACTGAAAACAATGCTTATCGCAGTATCTTTTTAAAAACAAAAGTAACAGGACACATACTAAAATACCTAAGAGGGATGAAAAAGAGCCACAATAAACTAAGAGATGCTTGTTCAAAAGACTTCAGCTCAAAACATTTGGGGGACATTTAATTATTTTTGAAATCTCAATCCATGTAAATTTGGCCTATAGGGTCACAGTTTTTCAAGTATCTCGCCATTTTATAAAAATAGAACTTAGTCATTGCCCCTGTGTTCTCCTCGTTGGCACCTTTTTTCCTTTAAGATACTCTAGTCACTTAATAAATATGTATTAAGTACTTAGTGTAGGTGTCAGACCCTGTTCTACACACTTGGGATACAGAGCCGCAAGGCACATAGATCCCTCCCCTCCTGGGGCTTTTAGTAGTGCGATCGCAACAGATAAAAATGTATAATAAATACTTTGTTAGCATCTCCCATCTCCTCACTTCTCATTTACTCTTACCCATGCACAAACTGGCTCCTGAGTTCCCACCTCTTTGCAGAAACTACCCTTCTTCTGGTTATCAGTGATCTAATTGCCCATCCTTCTCAATCTTTACCTATTTTCACCTTTGATACTCTTATTCCTTGTTGTCTGTGACACAGCTCTTGTCCATGTTGAATTAATTTGTAATGGCTAGTTATTACATTTGAATGAAAACATGGCACTGACTTAACAATTAACATGAAATTATAGGAAGATCAGAACACAGTCACTTGTCTAAATGATTCCATAGTTAGTCACCACACTGACATGAAATGTCATTGTGACAACAAACAGACGTTCTCTGCTTTGAAAAAAAAGCAGAGTTGAGACCTGGCTAAAATTATTGGAACTAATATGTTGGGATTATAATAATAAACATCCTCTCTCAGTTGCTGTTTCAAGTATTAAGCACTTAAATCATTTCCTGCACCAACACTAAATTTGAATGCATTATTAAATAACAATACCAGGAAATTAGAACTGTTCCCAATTTGCAGTTAATACAAATGTACTAACACAACCATGATTTGTATCCTTGCCCCCTCCACTGCCGCTTCCGCAAAAAAGGCAGGACTTTTTTGGTTTCTTTTGGGTAATTGTTGCTGGAGGATTTGTACTAATCATTATGTGATCTTTTTCTCTGCCTAACTTTTAAGAGTCCTACTTACCAGTCTTGTGGAAACTTCCTGGGTGATCTGCCCGTGTTGTAGACATCATCTGAGCCTACTCCCCAGATATTTCTCCAGTTCAGACTTTTCTCCTGGGCTTCCAGCCACTTCCAGGGCTTCTGTGTTCCTTGGCCTCATCAGGGCATCATGTCATGGTGCCTCTTCTTCCCGTCTGTCCTGGAAACACCCTAAGCCAAATCCCAAGTCACACTTCCACTATCTAGATAAACCCCCCTCGTCCCCAGAACCTGCTGCTTACATTCTGGTGTGCCTCTTCCCATCGGCCCTCCTCAGCTTTTTCTGTAACAGTTACAGTGTTTGCACAGCTCTGCCTTCCTCCAGTCTTGGCGCTTCCAAGTGATTCCTCATACGGCCACAGTAAACTTTGAAACCCATCAGTAGCATCATCTCCAAGTCCCCTTTGTACCAAAACTTCTATCACCCCTCAGCTAACTGAAGGGAAGGGGAGCCTGTCAGACGAAGTAAGCCAGTAGGAGAGGAAACGCCTCACTGAACTTCTTCATTTATCTGTCATTTCTTTCTTAACCTTTTAAACCTTATTTAACTCAGGAACATGGTTATTTATATTACTTGTGGACATGATTAAATACCATTTTCTAGCAAAATTCATCCTAGGCAGCTTTTAAACAAAACTCCTATATTAAGTGTTGTCATCAGTGGAATAACTCTTAACCTATCATGCCCCCTGCATCTTTCTTCTCAGATTTTACTCCTGTTAATCCAATTATTTGTTTGTTGTTGTTAATACCTGGGAATTCTTAAACAGGTAACGTTCCAGGCCTGCAGCATAGCTGAGGCTAGATACCTTTATGACCAGTTGGCCACTATCTGCCCAATTGTCGTAAGTAGAAATTATATCTTATTTTAAATACTTTTTTTTATATAAAATAAAGACCGCATGTGCAAAATTTGCTAACAATTTTCTATTTAAGTCCAGTTGAGACTTCATTCAGAAATAAATTAACACAAATAATATGCAAGTTAAGAGCTAACAGACAAAGAGTGAGCTATAGAAGTTTACTGTTGCTAGTAAGACATTTATGTATTAAAGTGTCAAGTGCGAGTGTAGCCATCTTCCACCTTCCATGTCCTCACATTATAGAGAGGATGATTTGAATGGATCAGATCCAAGGGTTTGAGTCACTTCTGGTGTTATGTCACTTAGAAAGCAGGCAGATGGTATAGTAGAGCTCTGTATGTGTTGCATAACCGATTCTTCTTGACCAGACATAACTGCATGGAGCTTATTTTTTCAGCATGTAAGTGACCCTTTGAAACCTGCAGGTGCTGACTTTTGTTTGTTTTTAGATGGCTTTGAGTGCTGCGTCTCCCTTTTACCGAGGCTATGTGTCAGACATTGATTGTCGCTGGGGAGTGATTTCTGCATCTGTAGATGATAGAACTCGGGAGGAGAGAGGACTGGAGGTGGGAACGATTTTCCTTAATAGCCTTTTTATGTCAAGCTGGTAAAATGGAGTTATTGTAACTACTTGCAATTTTGAAGTTTCCCTTAATTTTTATCTTGAGTGGGTTGGTCTCGTGAGGAGAAATTCATGGGTTATAAGCCTGTCTTTGTTTCTGGTCTTTGGCTTTATAGGGTTTGTTTTGGGGCAAATATATGGGAAACACAATTTCGTTTGGGTGGGAGTTCATTTTCATCATTCATTGAAATCTGTGTTTGTTTTATCTTCTTCTAAAATTAATAGGGCAATTTTTTTATATTTTAGAAGTCACTGCTGATGGCTGTTTTTACCAAAAGGCTTTTTGGTTGCCACACGAGTGCTTTATATATGATGCTTTCTGCTGTGGAAAGTGTAATCTGTTGTCAAAGATTTTTTACCCCATATACAGGGCTAGGGTAGGTTACTGCCTCTTGTTTGCATGTTGAACTGTGACCTTGCATCTCTCTAACCAAGAGTATGCATCAGAACCACCCGTGGAGATCTTTAAATTAGACACCCAGGCCCGTCCTATACCTAATAAATGTCTCCAGGACTGGAACCTTGACATAGGTGTTTTTAAAAGAGCCCTCATAAGTAATTCTGATGTTGTCAACCAGGGCTGCACTACTGCTGCTCTGATAGTTCATACATTGTTGAACATGCTTTCTAAATAGAAATAAACTTTAAAGGAAAAATTATTTTAATAGCTTTGTATTACATTATAGGGCTTTTTTTTGTTTTTTGTTTTTTTGCTTTTAACCGTGGCCTTTATTTTCCTAGCTTAATAAGAATGAAGGTGATCTGCTTTTTAAAACATGTAAAACTATATTTATGTCATATCAGATAAAAAGGCTACTTAAATTGCCTCCAGGCTTTTTAAATGTAATTTTCCCTAATAATATTTTTCAGGGTTAACTAACTTTTTTCCAGGGTCTTATGTTAAGTAAGATTGGACATTTTTATATAATTTTATATATAAAAACATTTTAATATAGTTATTTGGGGCATTGATTTATTTCCAGATCATTTTATATGGTGTTCATTCTTTTCTTTTTTTTCCAATTTTAGCCACTGAAGAACAATAACTATAGGATTAGTAAATCCCGATATGATTCAATAGATAGTTATTTATCCGAGTGTGGTGAGAAATATAATGACATCGAGTTGACAATAGATAAAGAAATCTACAAACAACTGTTGCAGGAAGGTGAGCATCCGTGCCCTTTTTTCTAGATTTGATTGTACGCCTTTAGTTCTTCAAAACACTTTTAAACTTTTTTGCTGACTCCTGGTCTGGTTTCTGTTTTTAGTGTGAAGTCTCTAACTTTTCTTATGAGGCTGCTTGTTCCTAAAGTTTCAAGTTCCAAATACTTGTGAGATCTTCTTGACTTTTAGCAAAAGGAACTTACTTTGGAGGTCTGTATCTAGGTCCACACCAGTGCCCCAGCAGGCATTGTGTAAGTAACGAACAAAACTCTGCCGCTTCCCCAGGGCCCATAGGATAAAATCCTGGGCAACGTGACAGTACTGAGCCAGCCATTGCCTAAGCTGCTAGACACCCTCTCTTCAAACTTCCTGAGATGTGCTGTCTTCTTACTGGACTTAGAGACCAGTGGAGTCTCGAGCTGTGAAATGAATCCTGTGTGACCTCTCTTTGCAGGCATTGATCATCTCCTGGCTCAGCATGTCGCTCATCTCTTTATTAGAGACCCACTGACGCTGTTTGAAGAGAAAATACACCTGGATGATGCCAATGAGTCTGATCATTTTGAGGTATCTCCCGTTTTTACTGCATTTTAATTTGCTAGCCAAGATGGAGGAAGTTTTCTGTACCTGTGAAGAATTAATAGCAGTAGAAATCTTGTGCCTTCCCTTACCTAGTGCAGTAAAGAACTAAGAGAATTTTTAAACAGGTTTAGAGTACTTTTATGACTCTTACTTGGTTGTCGCTCCAGTTCTAAATGTCTTATTTGCATAACGGTGAAAAATTCAAGCATGCTGCATAAACATAACTTGCTCAGTTATTTCAGTGCTGCTGGTATTGTCACCCATCTTTTGTTAAACACTTGCTGTTTGTTTTCCTAGCAGGTCACGCTCCAAGAAAATCTTAAATTGTACCTTTTTGTATTTGTAAATTGAAGAGTATTAGGTATGGACAGTGAACAGTCTTCCCCTTATTGAATGTCAAATATTTTTAATATTTTCCTGGACATATAGAAAGTTGGTTTTATTTTCTGCTTTTTTATTATAGAATATTCAGTCCACAAATTGGCAGACAATGAGATTTAAGCCTCCTCCTCCAAACTCAGACATTGGATGGAGAGTAGAATTCCGACCCATGGAGGTAAGACACGCATCGGCCGACACTCACTCAGACGCACCCTTCCTCCTGCCTGCCACCCTTCTGGTGCTCTCCTCAGAGGCTCCTAGATTAATTGGAAGGCAACACAAATCAAGAGTATGCGTGTTAAAAGCAAGTCCAGAAGCTAAGGAGGATTGATTTCTGAGACCAGATTGTGGGCCGATGGGTTCTAGACCCAGATAAGGAATTAAGAGATGGCTTGGGAATGACGCAATCCAAGGAGGGGTCTGCTGGGGAACAGCACATTTGTGTGGTTAGGCCATAACCTCTCTGGGCTCCTGCTTGTCTAGGTTCAGTTAACAGACTTCGAGAATTCTGCGTATGTGGTGTTTGTGGTGCTGCTTACTAGAGTGATCCTTTCATACAAGTTGGATTTTCTCATTCCACTGTCAAAGGTAAGAGTATGTTTCAGCATAGCAACAGGTCTAGAGACCTGTAGATTATCACCTGTTCATTTATATATAATATTTCAAATATGACCTCATTTATTTTTTTTGTTATTATTTTTTTTAAGATTTTATTGGGGAATTGGGGAGGGGTACCAGCCAAGTTGTTGTTCTTCAATGTTTGTTGTGGAGGGCGCCAGTCGCCATCTGGCTTCCCATCTGCAGCTTGTGGCCTCTAAGCTCAAGGTGCCGACTTCAGTCTTAGTTGCAGGTAGGCGTAGCCCACCATCAAACAGGCAATCTTGTTACACCAGCTGAGCCATCCTGCCACCAGTTGACAGCTCAGCTCGGGCGCAGCGTTACTGGCCCATGTGGGAATCGAACCAGAGGCCCTGTTGCTCAGAGCCCGTGCTCTTAAGCCAACTCTTAACCAACTGAGCCACTCGGCTGGCCCAAATTTGACATCATTTAGAATTGTTCACCCTTTAGAACAAAATGGTTCTCCAAGACCCCCACCCCTATCCTTTTTTTTTTTTTAACTTAAGCTTATGTTATAGATTTTGGTACTTCATTGGTGGGGACCCCTGGGGTGGGGAGAAGGGGGAATGCTAATAGTAGTTCCGTACTCAGCCCATTTGAAAGAGATTGAGGGTTGCATTTGAACAATCACTTTAGTTCTAGAGGCTTTTTCAATTCAAGGTGATGGTTGGAGTGAGTCCCACAAATTAATTTCATCCTGCCTCAAATTCCATTTTGGTTACAGTATTAAAATTAGGATGGGAGGGAAAAGTGAATATAGGGTAAGGTGACCTCAGTGGAACCGAACTGGAGATGTTTCTGGCGAGTTTAGATGGCATTAAAATGATCAGAAACACAAACCAGAGTTACCCAGCCCCAGCCCAATGAAAAGCAAAAGAGGAGCTTTCTGGAAGCGGTTTCCCAGCAGAACCTTTGGGAAACTTCCAGACTGTGAGGCAGCAAATAGAGGCCTTCGGTTCCTGGGCCGGTGGGTCTCTTGGCGCTGAGTGTGACTGCAAAGCCTGCGTGGCACAGCGAGGGGTCTGTTAAGGTTTCAGGGCCAGAGAAAGGAGAAGCAGAGCTGCCCTGTCACAGCAAGCATGAAGGAAGAAGAAAGCTGCCAAGCCCAGCATCTGTTCCCATAATACCTTGCTCCCTACTCCCCTACCAGGGGGGCCTCCAGCCTGCACCTGTCCCACCCACACATGCTGAAGGAAGTCTGGCGGTCAGCGTGTCTCGGCCTGCTCGTCACACCCAGGCCAAAAATAACCCATAGAATTCTATGGGCCCACGTTGCCCAGGTGTGTGTACCTGCTGGGGAGAGACGCCCATCTAAGGGAGAGTTCATGTAAGCTACCATTGTAAGCCTTTGTTTACAAATATGAATAGATGTCTAAAAGTCAATAGAAAACTAACAACTTTTAATGGTCTTAAAGAAAAGGGCCCAGCTTGGCCTGTAGAATATATAATCCTCACTGAAACTTAGTTAATTCATGAAACTGGACAGAATTCTTTAAAAAATTTTAATTAATGGCCAGGAGAAATTCTAGAGAAGGGTCACATCAGTAAAATAAACAAGCACTATGAACCAAAGAGCATTTGGAGAATAGGAGTTTTTAGAAACAAAGAATGTGGTAGCCATGCTTTTAAAACTCAGTAAATGTGCCAGTAGAGCAGAGGCTGAAAATCAAAGTCAGTGATTTAGGAAACCACACTGAGATTTATCACAGCAGTAGGGCAAAGAAATGGAAATTATGGAGAAAAAAAAACTGAAATATGGAGAATTGCTCTGGAAATTCAGTGTTTGTGTAATTACTTAGAAGAAAAGAATGGTCTATGTGAGAGATAGACACAGTAATCAAAGAATAATTGACTTTTCCCTGAGTGAAAGAGTCCATTAAGGAGTAGATAGAAAATTTAAAGAGGAACCTAAATCTAGGAATTTCTGAATCTCAAAGGACAACCCAACTGTCTAGCTAAGAGAAAATTAAGATAGCTGCCAAGAGGGAAGAAATATCTCACTTCTCATCTACAACATTAAATACTAAAAGAGAGAAAGAAAAGTCTTCGGAATCCTAAGGGGTAAAGAATTGTGATCACAGAATTCTCTTCCCAGCCAAACTATTTAAATTTCAGGTAATTCTAACAAAATGTAATAGATTTTTAAGGCTAAAAGAATGCCAGAAGTTTTAATCTATTGAAGGGATAGTAGAAGGAGACACATGGTTGATAGTCCTTAATGCCTGACATTTAGAGAATTTCAAAACTACTTGTTTAAAACGACTGATATAGAAATAGGATTTACTACTTCTAACGTGTTAACTAAACGGGGTGGGAAAAGAACAAAGAAACTTTCCAGTGCCACAAAAGTGGGTATGGGGCTAGGGGAGTAGTAAGGCACTATAGCCAGAGACCATAAAATTATAAAAAAAGGTGAAAACAAAATTGAATAGGCTAAATTCTCCTACTAAAAAGTTAAAACAGATGATCTATAATAGCAACGTAACGGCATATATTGTTTGCATAAGATATACTTAAAGTAAGGACAAATGTGGAAAATAGAGAGCTACTTGATGACCTGTTAAAAAATAGCAGGAATGACAAATTAATAACAGACAAAATGAAATATAAGAGAGAAAGTATTAAATGAGATAGAGAAAGCAATTTTCTGTGTTCTTCTAAAATGATGTTAGAGCCGTGATTCTTTTTACATAAAATGGAGCAAACATTTCTCAGAAGCATAAGAAGAATTTAAAGGCAGCTATGATATAACGTTGGTGTGAGCCCTGAATTCATAAATCACTTGTACTACTTCTAGCTTTTTAACCTGGGCAAGTTAGTTACCCTGTCAAGTGCCTCAGTTTGTACATGTAGAATGGGGATAAGTGGGCTGTGTAACACTACGTGGAATTCGTGGAAGTAAATCATTTAGCAGGGTACCTTGCATGTTACTCAGCAACTGACAGGTCATATAATCACAGAATGAGAAAGGCCGTTGGGAAATTAAACAACATGTTAATAAGCTTGGTTGTGTAGCCTCTGTCTCAAGTCTTATACCACAATACATCTTTTTTCAAATGTCCTGAGGAAGATTTACAAAAATTTATCCAGGAAAATCTTCTCAAAATCAGATACCAGACAGGATACATCTCCACCAAAATTCAACAGAAAAGTTCAAGAGAAATTTAACTGTTGGAACTTGGAAATGTTTTTCCTAGTAGTTTTAGATTAAGGCAACGCTAGAATTACAGATTGTATAGGAAAGGGAATGGCAGTGGGATGCTGCCAAAGCTAGTTAGTCTCCAAGGGAAAAGCTTAGCGTAAAATGCTTAAAAGAGAGATTGAAATAAACCCACACAGTCACATTGAGAATCTAAAAAGCAATAGTAAAATATACTTATAAAAGGAAATTCATAAAAGCAGAAATTAAAAATAAAAACAGTGATCTTAAGGACATTTGTCAAGATTAAGGAAAAGATTATTAGAAGTGAAAGAAGATGATCATAGCCACAGTGAAATTTTAGACTATTATTTGACTATGCTCCTAGAAGTTTCTAGATTATTCAGGTAATTGTGTGTCTTTAAAAAAAACACACACAATAACAACAATAGGAATTAATGAACATGGTAAAGAGGCTAAGTAATCAAAGACTTTGTGCCATCCATCCTAGTTCAGTGTGACCCTATACCTTGTGTCTTTTATGTATTGAGGTTCCCCTAAGATTTCGTTATAGGAACTAAGGAACAACTACTAAGAAGCTTTAAAAGCTCTACTTTGAGGGTCTTAAAAAGTCATTGGAGAAATGGAGTATTCACAAATGAAGAGGAATTTTTTTGGCCCCATCGATAAGTTGACATGGCCAGGGCCACCAGGTGGGCAGATAGCATTAGTGACACTACCCTCTGCCCCTGGAGAGCTAACCTTGTTCTAGATTCGAGAACCTGCTGACTCATTCCTTTTCCTCAGCAAAGTGAGGCAGCAAGACCCCAGTGGTGGGGATGACAGAGCACTGAACTGGAAGCCAGGAGAACTGGGTTCTCTGCCTTTTCTGACCTAGGATCTTGGATGAGTCACAGTTGTGTTAAGGGAACCAACCACCTGCCCTTGAGACAGTAGATTTCTTGCAAGGTTCAGTCACAAAGGTGCTTTGAAATGCAGGCAGCCTACATGAATATAAGGTCTTGTTTTGTTTTATAAGATAAGCTTCTCTTAGAATTTCCCCGTTGTTACTAAAAAGCACATACCCATTTGTGGTTGGGTGTCACCATCCCCATATAAAAGTAGAAAAGTCTGTTCTTCCAACCAGAAAGCATTGGAGGGGACAGTAGAACTTTTACAGGAGTTTATCCTAATGGAAGAAGTTAGGAAGGCACTACACCTTCTGTGTCTAGTCAAGAATGTTTTGACTGTGCTCACCCCAAAAGTCTAGTTACTATTCTTCACCCCTTTCATGTACCCCCTAATCCCCTTCCCCTCTGGTACTCATCGACCTCTTCTCTTAATCTATAAGTATGTTTTGTATGTCCATTTGCCTTTGGATTCCACATATGAGTGAGGTCATAGGGTGTTTGTCTTTCTTTTTCTTACTTACATTACTTAACATTATACCCTTTTAAAATATCTTTTGTAATTTTGAATATCTTTTGAGTTTAAAGCATTTACGCATTCCACTGAGTATAAAGTAGTTTGGTGTGATGCTCATAAGAGAGATGCATTAAGTCAGTGATAATATGATACTATTAGTGTAGTTAATGCTTTCATTAAAGGCAATAAATCCTGCACTTAAAAAAAAAAAAAAAGAATGTTTTGACTGAGCCATGATGGTTCTTCTCCCTTAGGTCGATGAAAACATGAAAGTAGCCCAGAAACGAGATGCTGTTCTACAGGGAATGTTCTATTTCAGGAAGGATATTTGCAAAGGTATTACATTCTCTTGGATTTCTAGGGTCACTTGAGGCTCCGACAAGCCACTGACGCGCCTGTGCCCTGTCCTCCAGCAGGTGGCAACGCCGTGGTGGATGGCTGTGGCAAGGCGCAGAACAGCTCGGAGCTGGCCGCAGAGGAATACACCCTGATGAGCATAGACACCATCATTAACGGGAAGGTAGGGGCCTGCACCGCCCGAGCCCCGCACGGGGTCCAGCAAGGGTCGGCAGCGCCTGACGGGGCCTGTTTCTTGCAGGAAGGTGTGTTTCCTGGGCTGATCCCAGTTCTGAACTCCTACCTTGAGAACATGGAAGTGGATGTGGACACCAGATGTAGCATTCTGAACTACCTAAAGCTGATTAAGAAGAGAGCATCTGGTATGGTGCCCTTTGCTCTCTTTTCTTTAAAAAAGTCTTATAATGTAGGCAGAACCCCACAACCTTAGAATGTTCAGTTTCTTAAAGTAGTCTTTTAAAGTATGCAGTTACCAGTGCTCACTTTGGCACATTTTGACGTCTCTGCTCTGGGATACACCTTTAATCTTTGATCATCACAGTTTAATTAGCCGTGCTTTTTCTTCTTACTGGTTCATATGTAAAAGAGTGGTGCGTCTTTCAGTGGATGGCATCTTAGATGGTGCAGTGCAGTATCTGGACTGCCTGTTTGTCACTTACGTCCATCTGTGTTCCTTGTGCAACCTCATGGGCTCTTTATAGGGCGAAGTAACCCTAGGTTAAATAAGGGACACAGCCAGAATGTCTGGCTCTTGAGCCTACCTCCATAGAGGGACACCTGAAGAGCCCCCTTCTTTGTTAGCTCTGAGGAGAGATCATATTGATGGTCCCTAACAAGCACCTGGCACGGGGGAGCTGTCAGCGGTGAATCAGAGCAATAATTACGGTAATGGCACCTGCATGTCACGTGAGGCTTCTGTAAACTTTCTGGTGTCACAAAGGCTATACCCCCCAATGTATCTGCCAATATCTCTCCTGATTCTCTTTGCTTACTAGTCTTTCTTCTCTCCACCTTTTTGACCCAAGATTGCTCCAGCAAACTTGGGACCAGCCACCCTCCAAGGCATTCTTATGACGCCAGCATGTGTGGCCAGATGGGAGAACGTGTGCTCCAGTACACGTGCTGGCTCCCGTTCCCTGCAAGTGGCCGTGTCATTGTGTGGGTAGCATCTAACCGGTAGCGATGGGCATTATGTGTTCCAGTTGCCCACCTGCAACCTAAACTTCTTCCCCAGGAGGAATTCTTCAAACACTGTGGAAAACACATTTTCCCAGCTCCTGCCTTATGGTTATACCAAGAGGCCACACTGATGTTTCTTCAGGATTGTGTTTATACTGGGCACTACATGTCAGCTTATTTTTCCAAAGCACCACTATTCCTTAACGTTGTCTTTAAAAACTTCTTTTGTTTTTTCAGGAGAACTAATGACAGTTGCAAGATGGATGCGGGAATTTATCTCAAACCATCCTGACTACAAGCAAGACAGTGTAATAACTGATGAAATGAACTATAGCCTTATTTCAAAGTGTAACCAAATTGCGAATGAATTATGTGAATGCCCAGAGTTACTTGGGCCAGCATTTAGGAAAGCAAAATATAGTGGAAGTAAAACTGACCCTTCCAACTAGACCTGCAGCAGGAAAAATGCATTACTGCTTCATGGAAGAACTGACTGCACTACTCCCAGCCGGGGTGTGGTATGAAAACCAAGTAATAGAACCGTATCGTGTCCGGGGCCACTTGGCCAGAAATGGATTTAGAGGCTTCCTTCAGTAGGTAAATCTAGAGTTTATACAGTGAACATGTACATAGTAAAGTATTTTTATGATTAACAGTGTATTTTAACATTATATCTAAAGTCATCATGGACTGGCTTGTAC
The DNA here is from genome assembly GCF_001890085.2 of Hipposideros armiger. Taxonomy (NCBI): domain Eukaryota; kingdom Metazoa; phylum Chordata; class Mammalia; order Chiroptera; family Hipposideridae; genus Hipposideros; species Hipposideros armiger. Next base: position 217,702 of record NW_017731866.1, on the reverse strand, counting down.
ATTTTTCAATTCTTACTCTGGAGCAACTACTGTCTCAGCAGTTTTGTAAATGTAATGCACTAGTAATTGTACTATACCTGCATTCCAGAGTTCAAAATGTTTACTGTAAATTTTGTTTTTTTTAAAGACTTTGCCTGGGACCTGATTCACTGAAATGTATCACTTCACTTTAAAAAGTTTGTCCTGTTCATTTTCTTTGAGTCATCTCTTTTGTTGTGCACATAAAAAATCACTATTGAATCCATTGAAGGCGTCAAGGGTAACCTTGGATTTCTGGCACCTTATCTCTGTTGCTTTTATACTCAGAGTAGTTAACCACTTGGTAACCCTGCTCCAAGCTTTCACCACCAAATAAAACCCATTGAAATCTGATGGCTGTTACAAAAGGTACTTTCCTTTTTTGTTTAAATTTGATGATTCAGGCATTAACTTTTAAAGACAGCTGTAGGAAGGCAGGAGACTACACCCTGAGTTCAGGTATAGTGATTATTGGGGGTGAGATTTTATCGTTTTTTTTTTCTTCCTACGCATAATTTACTAAAGAGTATTGTCAAAAATGGCAATTTTTGTTGTAGCCCCTGTTTATTCTGATTGCTGCTCTATGTTTAAATTTTCAAATCAAGTGCAGTTGCTGAATTTTGTTTTGTTACTTTTTCTCTAGTTTCCACTACGCATATAGACATACATTCTAAAAGCCATTCACTCTAGATTTTACCTGCTAGTTACCTGCTCTATGAAACTGATAAATAAATCATGATATGCAATAAGTTTTGTGAATCAGGACCCTAAATGTTTAATTGTAAATAATTTAAGTTTTCACATAATTGTTGTTAGAGCTTTTTGTTGAAGTTTTTTTTTCCAACTTAAAAGTCAACTACTTCTGAAATAATAACTATGTATAGTAGATTATGCAAACTTTAACAGGCATCGATATTTAAACTGTAATACTAATTTTATGAGATTGTGATAAAGCTGCTTCAGCTAAGTTTATGTATAAATACTAGGGTTTGTGCTATATTTCATATGTGCATTTTGTAGGATTAAAGAATGCCTGTTTTTCATTTGCAATTTGCTTGTAAATCAGGTTGTAAAAAGGTAGATAAACTAAAATGTTTGTGGTATGAGGAAATAAAAGAATGGAATTAGCATTCTGAAAACTCTTGAATGTGTGAATTGTGCAACTAAAGAAATAATGGTGGGGTTTGTATTTTAATTAGCACAGATAGTCTGTGAAATTAGTTTTTCATTGCGATCCTCAGATGTTTTATTGTATTGTAGAAAGAAGCATAGTGATAAAAACAGATGCCTCATCACCCCTAATAGCTGTCAACCCCTGTGGGGAGGGGAAGGACTTGGTGTGTGGCTGAAATGACCCCTGGGCCACGGGAAGTGAATTTTTTACTCCTGACTACTGCTGTGCTGAGCCAGTGGTCAGGTCACATGGTGACTGCTTAGTATACCTGGATGCTGTGTGCGCACTCTAGTCTACGCTGAAGACAAGCCCTACAGAGTCGTTTCCAACCTGTCCTTGGATCAACATCTCTCCTTCTGAACCCGAGGATCCTTATGACTTTGATTAAATTTAGTTTTAAATCCCAGCTTTTGAAACAATATCCCCCCCATACACACACAAACATGGTGCCAAAAAAAAAATGTATACACATTTTAAGAAAGGAAAACTATTAAAATGGTAACACTCAATATATACTGGTAACAAAAAAAAGAATACAAGCCACGTTTGACTTCTGCAATTACAAGAGGTGCTCAAAGTGGTTACCATTAGCATAATTTCAATACAGTTTTTTCCTTTCTTAAAATATGTATATACACACCTCTCAGAGACCTAGCCTTTCCCCCAGGTAATCAGCAAGCCCTGAGACAGCAGACAGTAGCAGGGATCTAATGGTCACACAGTCTGAACCTCTGGCTAAAGGTAACGATGTTACGTCTTGACCTAAGTTATGTTTCAGCTCCTGAGCCTAAGGTGGAATGACCCTCTGGCTCTTTTTTCTTGAGATGGGACAGGGGGACCCCGGAAAAGACCTAGCACTGTTCCCAAACCAGAAGAAATGATTCACTACCCTTACCTCATGATTTTTGCCCTATAGGGGAGTATGGGCTTTTGAGTTCCCGTTCCCCTGGATGGCACCATTCATCAATAAAATAGCCAGTCTTTCTCCACTGCAAATCTCAGTGTATAGTGTTTGGCTCTGCTAGTGCCAGGTGAACGAACTCTTTCTATTCTATAAAATCTCACCCCCATCCCCAGGTCATGTCATAAGGTTCTTAGTGGGGCCAATCTACTCAGCTCTTTAATGTCTATCTAAATGACCCAAGGGCAATGTTTGTCAAACTAAAGAAATCTCTAGGGGATCTTAGTGATGTGTTTGTTCTGGCTCTGGGCCTAGGGTGGTGCCCTCCATCTGCCTGCCGGTTTTTTTGTTTTTGTTTTTGTTTTTTTTGAAAATAGATGAATTTTTAATGTTACTTCATTTCCATTACAGTACATTCAATACAATACTTGAACCTCTACCATTTCTTGGCTATTCCTTCTACTTATATGTAGCTATTCACCTCTCAGAGGTTAGCAATTTAAGAATAATTATTAACAATAATTAACTTAGATACTGATTTTTTCCCTGAGTACAGGATTAAACATCAAAAACTAAATTTATAACTACACTTTGCTGATACTTTGTATTTTACCTTGCTAACCTAACATTATGGAAACCTGAATTTTTGATGTAATCTTAGGGTCTGTAGGTATTAAAAGTACAGTTGAAGCAAAACTGAACCTTAAGTCATTATACTTTGTAATAATCAAAGCACATCATTTTCTATATACCTATGAAGTTCATATTTTATGCATCTAAATGTCCTGTGTAAGTTGTAATTTTGTCTCAAGTCCTGGTATCAATAAGCCTTCATCAATTACCAAGAAAATCATTGTTTATTAGTCAAATAAAATTTTATCTAAGAAAACTATATTATTTAAGTTAAATGAATTTTAGTATCTAAAATTTTAAAACAATATTTAGTAAACCGAATTTAGTCTTATCGTTCATTATTTTAATTTATTCTACATATACTTGTAGTAATAGTTTCTGCTTCCTATTAGAGAATTCTGCATTGGGTTATACAGGCTAGATTGTTTTAATTAAGTTACTTAAATGTAATTACAATTAATTGTGTTAAAATTTTTAAGTTATAATTTTGTAACTTTCATCAATCAATTAGTTCACCTTTAATGAATTAAATTGATTAAATTCACCTTTTAGGGTTTCCTTTTTCTTATCTATAAAAGAAGGGCAGTGAACTACATATGTTAGCCTTAATGTCTCTAGATTCATTTCTAAGTTAGACTTAAAATATTTTATGAAGACTTCTTAGAATGTTGATTTAAGACCAAAACCAAGATGTTATATTTGAGTTTAATGAATAATATTAGTAATGATTATGTAATTTTTTGCTAATGCAGATACATCTCATCACAAAATTACATAAAGCCAATTTTTTTTTTTTTAAATACTGGGGGTGCCAAAAAAATGTACACAAGTGGACACTTTGGTCAACGTTCTTCAAGCAGTAGTTCACCATAATCAGAAGTGCCTGGACGCTGATGGTAACCACTTTGAGCACCTCTTGTACAATAATTGCAGAAGTCAAATGTGTGACTTGTATTCATCTTTTGTTATCGGTATATATTGTGTATGACAATTTTTTTTTTTTTAATGGGGAATTGGGATGGGAACAGTGCTGGGGAATTGGGGGAAGGGGAACAGACAAGTTGCTGTCATTTTGTTCTTCAGTCTAGTTGTGGAGGACGTTGCTTCACTGGCCCAAGTTGGCACCATCATTGCGCTCTTCCTGGGGGAGGCAGATCAGTCGCCGGCTTCTGGACGGCCGCTCACGCTGGCTGCTGGCTACATACAGTAGCCCATGGCAACCCACTGCCACGGGCTGCAGCCTACACCGTTACTGGCGACTCACGGCAGCCCAGCTCCAGGTTGAGCTGCTGTTCAGCATCTTAGCTGTAGAGGGCAGTGTCACTGGCCCTCATATGTGGGATCTGAACCGGGGCCCTCTGGCGTCCCAAGCCAGTTCTTAACCATCGCGCCACTCGGCCGGCCCTGTGTATGACAATTTTAATACAGTTTTTCTTCAAGACTTCCTTTCTTATATTTTTTTGGGCACCCTCTGTATATGAATCTTCTGGGATTTATGTAACATCTGACCTTTGAGGAGAATGCCTTTCAAATGTGTTTAATTTCAGTGATTGGTCTTTGGTGTCTGGTCTAGTAAGAGGTGCTGGAAATTATGTTTATTTACATTTTCAGAATATGCTTCTTTACATATTTTATTAGAAATACAGTTTTGTGAGATAAAATTGTGGAGCGCAACCAAAAAAAAAAATTTCAAGGCTGACTCAGATTTAACAAAATCTGAGGCAATGTTGCAATTTATACAAATATGAATTCTGTGGTTAAGATGAAAAGTACACTTTGAAACTAATTAAAAAACCCAATGTGATATTTTGTGTTGTTACATTTCAAAGAACACTGAACATTTCGAATCTCACTTGAGGAATAAGTGGTATTAGAAATCAATTACTACCAATTACACAGTCTGCATTTCTAACAAGCTCCTCATAAGGCCAATATTTCTGGTCTCTAGGCCACATCGAGTGACAGAGACTTAGATCGCTTTCTGTACCTAAGTTATAGATAAATCAATTTTAAGTCTCAAACAGCAATTGCTTTTCACTTAATGGGTTATATGTAGGTTTTTCTCATTGAAAACCAGGTAATGGTACTCTGTCTCCAACACGAGAAAATAAGCACCTCCTTTCATGAGCTTTAACCTCAACACAGCTGAGGATTCAGAATTTTAAGAATAGAACTATAAACTGAGATAAGTAACGTAAAAAGGGCTTTCTCCTTGGTGTCCGAGTCTAAACTCTCAGACCCTCACTTAGAACACAACTCACTTCTAACCCAAAGTCTAGATTCCTGCCCATCAATTTCTCCTAGCTGAAGAAGAGGTTTCCTCTGGTCCCGGGGTGCCTCTGCTCCTACCACTTGGCTCATCCCTGAAGCCGTCCACGAGCCTCGCCATTCAGAAATGGTGGGTGCATACTTTGGCTGCCTCCTTCTAAACTGCCACCTGACCCAAAAACTTTAGCAAGTGATACGTGGAAATCCAGGATGTGGTGTGGGTGTGTCTAAGGAGCTGATGGGTGATACCTTGGGGACCTGAAACCTTGCAAAAAGAAAAGGTGAAAATATAATATTATTCAAGCAGCTGGTAGTGTTCAATGTGGGGGAAGGGACCATGACAAGTGCCTGTGATGCCAGGTGTTTCAAAGTCCTCAGTTAGATAAGGGGCCCTTTTCAGAACTAAATAGACTGCTTAATTGCAAGGTTTTTAGAAGTGCTGCTAATAAGCTTTTCATTTAGGTTGCAAATCATATATCTGATAAGCACTTAATATCTAAAAATATGAAGAGCTCAACACAACTCAATAGCAGAAAAACAACCTAGTTAAAAATGGGCAGAGGATCTGAATAGACGTTTTTCCAAAGAAACCATAGAGATGGCCAACAGTTACATGAAAAGATGCTCAACATCACTAATCAGGGAAATGCAAATCATCAAAACCACAATGAGGTATCACCTCTTACCTGAAAAGAAGGGCTATTATCAAAAACACAGAGGTAAGTGTTAACGAGGATGTGGTGAAAAGGGAACCCTGTTTACTGTTGGTGGGAATGTAAATTGGAAAACAGTATGGAGGTTCCTCAAAAAATTAAAAATAGAATTACCATATGACCCAGTAATTCCACTTCTGGATATTTATCTGAAGGAAAACACTGTCTTAAAAAGATATCTGCACCCCCATGTTCATTGCAGCATTATTTACAATAGCCAAGATATGGAAACAACCTAGGTTTCCCTTGATGGATGAATGGATAAAGAAAATGCATATACATGCAATGGAATGTTATTCAGCCATAAAAAAGAATGACATCACCATTTGCAACAACATGGGTGGACCTGGAGGACATTATGATAAGCAAAATAAATCCGACAGAAAAAGACAAATACTGTATGATCTCACTTACATGTGGAGTCAAAAATAATAAAACCAAACTCACAGAGAACAGACTGGTGGTTGACCGAGGTGAGAGGAGGAACGAAGTGGGTGAAGGGTACAAACAGTTATAAAGTAAGTCATGGAGATGTAATGTATAGCATGGTGACTCTAGTTAATACTGTATTGTATGTATATTTGAAAGTTGCAGAGAGTAGATCTTAAAAGTTCTCATCGCAAGAAAAAAATACATTTTTGTAACTGGTAGTGGAAGTTAACTAGACTTACTGTGATCATTTCACAATGTGTACCTATCGAATCATGTTGTACACCTTAAACTAATGTTATACATAAATTATACCTCAATGAAAAAAGAAATAGACTACAACAATGATAGAAGAGAAAAAAACTATTATGTATAACATGGATGATTCTCGCAAATATCACATTAAGTAAAGAAGCCAGACAAAAAGGAATGAATACTGTGTAATTCAGTTTACAAGTTCAAGAACAGATAGTTTAAGTGACAATTATCTAAGTCCCACTAATGGCTGCCTCTGGGTGAGAGTGATCTAGTACCGACTAGGAAGACATAAAAGAAACTTCTGGAGTGTTAGACATGTTCTATCTGTATCTTAATCTGGGTGATGAAGAGTCACCGAGATGTACAGTAAAGATGAGTACACTTGACATTTTATGTATGTTACACCTCAAACAGAAAATATGGGTAGGGCCCACCTAGTGGCTCAGTTGGTTAAGAGCGTGAGCTCTGAGCAACAGGGCTGCCGGTACAATTCCCACATGGGCCAGTGATGTTGCGCCCAAGCTGAGTTGCCAACATGTGGCAGGATGGCTCAGCTGGTGAGAGCACGTGCTCCTAACAACAAGTTTGCCGGTTCGATTCCCACATGGGATGGAGGGCTACGCCCACCCACAACTAAGATTGAACACAGCACCTTGAGCTGAGCAACCGCAAGCTGCCAGCGGGCGGCCGGATGGCGACTGGACTTGAAGCTGAGCTAGCTGCGCCCTCCACAACTAAGATTGAAGGACAACAACTTGGCTGTCCCCCTTCCCCAATTCCCCAATAACATCTTTAAAAAAAAAAGAAAAGAAAATATGGGTAAAAATGATTCAGAAGGGAGGAGGGAATAAAATGAATTTTTCTGAGCAAAAACTAGCTATCTGTGGTGTATGTGTTGAATAACTTTAATTTTTATGCCTCTTGAATACATCATGTTTCATCATGCCATCTTAATGAAAGCCATTCAATAGCTAATGTCTCAATCAAAAGTATTGTGTTCTGTCTGAGGTTCCTAGAAAATTTGTCAGGACTGAGTTCACGGGTATAAGTACTTCTAGCATAAAAGCAAGAGTGTAGATGTCAGTTCAAATCCTAACATTTATACATACTAGCTGGGTGACTTCAGGCAGCGACATAACTTCTTTGTCTCTGTTTCATCTGTGCAAGAGACATGAGCGTCCTTGGCAGAGTTGCTGTGGGGCAAAGCTATTTTTCCTATTCTTTACAAGAATACGATGGAGCAGTAGCAGAGATAAAACCAACTATATTGATAACTTAGGAACTAAAATTTCTGCGGGGGAAAAAATGAAACATGAGAATGTCCTCATACGTTTTTCTATATTTAGTTATCACCTCTCAAATACATTCTTGTTAAGTTTCTTTGAATTTTTTCTTTTTCCAAAATAAAATCCTGTGTTCTGAGTACTATTGGCCTTCTCACATAGTAAACTTGGCACATTCAAGACTATTGGTTGCAAGTGGTAGAAAACCTTGCATCAACTGGCTTTAAATAAAAACGGAAATCTACTGGCTTGCATAACTGAAACATCCAAGAGGTCACACTAGTTTCAAGCACAGCTTATTGGTCTCTCCTACCTGGCCTGTGCTTGCCACTGTAATGCTGTTTCAGACGTCTTTTCTCCATAGAGTAAGTACATTCTTCCTTCTTCCTCACCCACCTCTCCCCACAGCAGACACAGCACCTCCAGGCATACATCTCAGTACCTGGGCAATCCCAGTGGAAAAGGGCTCATTGCCCTAAGCCTGTAGGAAAGTCTGGTTCTGTCTCTGCTTCCATGAAGAATCATGATGTGCTACCAGAGTCAGGAGACTGGATTCTATTGGGTCGTCGGAAGGGTCATGACGCATGTTTGCGACAGATGGCACTACTTCATTTTTGGAAGTGCTAGAGTCGTTCGCATCTATGTCATTTGACAGCTGACAGTTCTAGCTTCATTCTAAAAAAATTTGAGCGATTTGGTTGAGTTTTGGAGATTTCACAAGTTGAAGATGGAAGACTAAACTGTGCATTTTGGCAATATTTTACTGTTTTACTTCCATAAAGGGAAGAGCGTGTGTCAAGCTCGTGAAAAGTTGCATCAAGTTTACGGTGACAATGCTCTACAAGAACATCAATGCCAACGATGGTCCACGAAATCCCGTGCTGGTGATTTTTATCTCAACGATGCCCGTGGGTCAGGGAGGCCCACTGAGGTTGATGACGACAAAATAAAGGCATTAATGGAGTCAAAACCACATTACACGACACGAGAGATTGCAGAAACATTGACCATCCATCATTCAAGTGTTCACAACCACCTGAAGAAGCTGGGATACGTAAGCAAGCTCGATATTTGGGTTCCGCATGAACTCAAAGAAGTTCATTTGACGGCGTATATAAACATCTGCAATATGCTCATTAAACGTGAGGAAAACGATCCTTTTTTGAAGCGACTGATAACCGGTGGTGAGAAGTGGATTATTTACAACAATGTGGTGTGCAAATGGTATTGGTCCCAACATGATGATTCACCTCAAACGACATCAAAAGCAGACATTCATCAGAGGAAGGTTATGTTCTCAGTGTGGTGAGATTTTAAAGGTGTCGTATTTTTTGAGCTCCTACCAAGGAACCAAACAATCAATTAGAATGTACTGTCAGCAATTGGACAGTTTGAACGAATCCATCATCCAGAAACGTCCAGAGCTTGTTAATTGTAAAGGAGTTATGTTCCACCATGACAACGCAAGACCACACGCAAGTTTGATCACCTGTCAAAAATGATTGGAACTTGGATGGGATGTGTTGCCACACCCACCATACTCGCCTGACCTTGCACCGTCAGACTTCCACTTGTCTTGCTCTCTTCAAAACTCCTTGCGTGGTATAACATTCAATTCAGAGGAGGCTGTAAATCAGCACCTTGTTCAGTTTTTCACAAAGACAAGTCCTTCTATGAATGAGGAATTATGAAGCTCACCTAAAGATGGCAAAACATTATCGAACAAAATGGGTAATATATCATTGATTGATCTTTGTTCTTTATATAAATAAATGACCTTTGAAAAACATAGATAAAATACGTTATGACTTTTCCGACAACCCTATACGTAGTTCTAACACTATTCCTGTATTTGCATGCTGTTGGGCAAGTCTTTTGCTCCCTCTGAACCTCAACTATTTCTCAAAGTAAAGGGATAAAATCTCAATGCTAACTCAAGTTTGTTCCAGAACGAGTAATTTCTTTCAAATGTTCTACTGGAAAAGCTTTTTCCTCTGGCATTAGATAATAGTACCCTCTAGTGGTCCATTTTGTAGTTGCTTTTCATTTAGTTTCATTGGTTTATACATATTTCCCAATTCACAGAGACTCATTCTGAACAAAGATACTGTAAAATGGAATTTCATATCAAAATCTATTTTACTTCTGTTCTCATTTTTAAATGGAAATAGGCCTGTGTTCTAACATGGGAAGGTAAAACTATGGTTTTCATTTTACTACTGTTTTAGCTGTAACCACACATTTTCTTATGTTGTATTTTTATTGTTGTTCAGTTATAAATATTTTCTAATCTCTTGTGATTTCTTCTTTGACCCATGAGTTACTTAGTAGTGTGTTATTTCATTTAAAGATCTTTGGAGATTTTCTTATTTTTATTATCGATGTCTAACATATTTTCATTGTGGTCATAGAAATATTCTGTTATGATGCAATGATTTACATTTTAGTTTTGTTTTATAGCTCAGCATATGGTCTTTCTTGATGAATATTTCATGTACACTTTAAAAGGAAATGTATTGGACATGTGCAGTGTTTAGTGTTCTTTACTGAGTTGGATTATTTATAATGTTGTTCAAATCCTCTGAGTCCTCTCGTCTTCCCTTTGTCTGCTTTACTATCAACTACTGAGAATGGAGTGTTGAAATCTCAAAATATGATTGTGGGTTTATCTTTTTCTCCATTTAGTTTTGTCAGCTTTTGCCTCGTATACTTTGAAGCTCTGTGAGTAGTTACTTTCACATTTAGAATTGTTATGTCTTCTCGATTAATTGACCCTTATATTATAATCAAGTACCCGTTTTTATCTCTGGTAATACTCCCCTTGTTTGAAAGTTTGCTGTGTCTGGTATTAATATAGTCACACCAACTTTCTTATAATTAATGTTTGCATAATTAATATTTTATCCTTTTACTTGCTACCTATAATTTTTATTTAAAGTGTATCTTTTGTAAATAGCTCAATAGCCGGTGTTATTTTATATAATCCATTTTCATTGAAGTACAAAGTCCATTAACATTTACTGTAATATAATAATATGGTTAGGTTTAAGTCTACCATCTTATTATTTGTTTCCTATTTGTTTTTGCTGGGGTTTGTTGCTGTTGTTGCTGTTGCTGTTCCTTTGATTCTCCTTTCTTGCCATCCTTTGATTTTCCATTTTATTTTCTCTGTTGACTTAGTTAAATGTCTTTGGGGATTCTTTTTTTATGTTTCATCATTCTGTATGTTTTTACATTATTACAATATGCACCTATAACTTATCACAGTTTAGCACGGATTAACACTGTGTTAGTTCATATCTAATGTTAAGAACCATACAACAGATACCTTCGTTTATCCCTGCCCATTCTTTGTGCTATTGTCATATATGTTACTACTGCATATGTTATGCTACTCATGATCCAATGTTGCTGTTATACTTTAAAAGTAAAACATCTTAAGGTCTTATATCTAAAATACATAAAGAACTCTTAAAACTCAAGAATAAAAAGCAAATAACTCCATTATAAAATGGACAAAATTCACCAAACAGGAGAGAGGCAGATGGCAATAAGCACATGAAAAGATGTTCAACATCATTAGCCATTAGGGATATGCAAATTAAGACCACGATGAGATAGTACTACACGTCTATTATTATAGAAAAGCTAAAATAAAAAATAGTGGTAATGCTAAATACTGGCAAGGGTGCTGAAAAACTGGATCAATTATACATTGCTGGTGGGGGTGTAAAATGGTATAGTCACTCTGGAAAACAGTTCTGCAGTTTCTTGTAAAACTAAATACTTACAAAATGAAAAGACACCCTACTGAATGGGAGAAGAGATTCGCCAATGATACATCTGATATGGGGTTAATATCCAAAATATATAATGAACTCAGACATTATATATTAACACCCCAAAAACAAAACAATCCAATTCACAAATGGGCAGATGACCTCAATAGACATTTCTTCAAAGAAGATATACAAACGGCCAGCAGACATATGAAAAGATGCTCGATATCACTAATCATCAGGGAAATGCAAATTAAAACCACAATGAGACATCATCTCACACCTGTCAGAATGGCTTTCATCAATGAACCAACAAGAAACAAGTGCTGGGAGGATGTGGAAAAAAAGGGAACCCTCATGCACTACTGGTGGGAATGTTGTCAGATAACCACACTAGTTAACATTTATTGTACAGTTCTAAATCTGTAACATCTCATTTGATCTGTACCCTCTGAGGTAGGATGTTATTATTATCACCATTCTGCAGGTAGGGAAACCACAACAGAATCAGGTTAAGTAACTGGCCCAAGTAATTTTTTAAAAAAATCTAAGGCAGTCGTGATTTAGCCAAATCTTGAGCAATATTTCAGCATTATATAAAGGGCACTGGATAGTGTGTCAAAAGCCTTAGGTTCTAATCCAAGTCTGCTACTAATTCACATTTTAACCTAAGAAGTGATTCAACCACTTGGTTGTTCCATTTGAAAAAAAGAAAACTGGAGTACATTCTAGAATCCTTACCATATGAGCATTCTATAGCTTTATAATTCCTGGACTCTAAAATGAATAGAAAAGAATGCTTTCCGTCCCCATTTTGACAATTAGAGCCATCTCCTGTGGCGTCATTCCTTTCCCTCCCCTCAACCCTTCAAGTGTTCATTGAACATCAGCTCCAGGCCATGTGCTGAGTATCTTCCTGCAGAACACTTCCCAAATGCTTTCAGGCATGGCCAATTAATTTCAGATAAAAATAACAGCCATTTACTGAGTGCTTTCCAAGAGCTTAGAATAACACAGGCAAGGCCATTTAGTCAACACAAAACCGGGTAAAAGGGATATTATCACTTTTTGAGACTTAGAAAATCCCAGTGGCTGGCCTAAGGACACTCACCAATAGTAGTGATGGAGGCAGATTTCAAACGTTCACCTAGCTAACGCAGCCACACCTGGCAATATTGTCTATTCTTTTAAGCCTTGCAGAAGGTCATTTCTAGGAGGTGGATTGTTCCCTTATGATTTTTTTTTTTTTTACTCCCTCACTTTTCTTTCTGAAACTTTCTATTTGATACCAAATCATTTTAACCAAAAATGCCTTGGAATTCCAGCAGCCCCCTCACGGTGGCAGTATGAAACTACTCGTAATTCATGTACATGTGGCGCTCAGTATTAAGGAGCTAACCTGCAAGCAATGTAATTTAACAAATCAGCTTTGGGTCAGCTCTGGAGTTATGTACCATACAAAATTAGGGCACTCAGAAGGGGGGCAGAGGGGTAAAGAGTTTCAGGCATCCAGGATATTTACCCCAGACACAAAAGAAATTCAGCAAACTTGCAAAAAAGAAAATAACTTCCTATGAGGAAAAAAACAAAGCACCTACTTGTTGCTGCCCCCTCATTTAATAACTGGCTTTGGTAGTCTTCCAGAAGCAAACACAATAGTCCTAGCCACAGATGTTTTCCCACTTCCTTTGTTCCTTTGAATCCAAGCATTTTAGAATAAATAGTCCATTTCTCCTTTCTTGATATGTTCCATTGGTTGTAAATAAGGGGACAACTGGCATATAGAAGTGGCACATATTTTTCTTGACCGCATATGAACCCCTACCTAAGGACTAAATGAAAAACAGGATGACTCAGCCAAGGTTCTCAAAGTGTTTGGTTGGGACAAAACAAACCAACAACCATGAAATAAATATTAAGTTACAGTCAAATATAATAAGTACTTCTGGGCTGTCTGCCTAGCACAGGACTGTTTTTTTTAGGGAAAACTGTTTCATGTATCCACAGTTTTTGCACCCAGAGCCATGTTTTTACTTCATGACTTTTGGTTATAGCTGATTGACCCAGAGGCAAACACCTGACACTGGAGGAGACAAGCCATTGGCTGACCAGGAGCCAATTAGTTTCTTTCTCTTGAGTACTCCAACTAAGAGACAGAGGTGCAGGTTACTGAGCCCCCTTCTGGCAGGTGATCAGGGAGACAGTCCAAAGACTCCTGCTGCTGATGCCCTGGTTGTCAACCTTCCTCACATCCTAGGTGGTACCCAGTATCCATCCCAATAAATTCACATTTTTGTTTAGCTTATTTTGAGTGGTTTCCTGTTACATGTATTCCCTCTGAAAGACACCAAGGTCCTGTGCAAAGTCCAGTAGGGGTATACAAAAAAATTCATGATTTGTCCTCTTGCCACATAGAATAATCTTCCTTGCTAGAGAAGAGAACTGGGTCCCTGAAATTCAACCCAGCTTCCTGACCCTGCGAATGTCCTTTGTTTCTCTCAGAGCCTCAGCGTTTTTCTCAGTAAACATGGAAATGATAGCTTCTGCCCAACAAAGTCATTTCCAACAGGAAGTGCCCATCTGGCCAGGTGCCTGGCACACGACAGATATTCAATAAATGTCAGCTTCCACTCTGCCTTGCAAGTAGGTCCTTTGGCTGGTCTCAAATGAAAATCGCATAAACACTGTGGGAGTTAATAGAAAATACAGCTATCATTCCTATAAATAATAATAATAATAATAAAAATACAGCCATATTTATGGCTGTTTAGCCAGGGATAGATTTTCTATTTGGAGCCTACTGGGGCTGGGGGAGAGGGGGGGTGTCACTGCTCCTAAAAAAATGGGCTGTGGTCTCACAAGACTGGGGTCTGTTTTCAGAAACAAGGGGTGTGAGTAGCTCCTGTATTTCAAGTCAGTGTTGAAGTTTGAGTAGGGAAGTCTGGAGGAGCCCTTGAGCCCACATGCTTGGGCATATTGGAGCAGGTGAGCCTAATCCTTGCAACTGAGCAGCTGCCCCCTCCTGCTAATGGTCTCTCTTGTGAAGAAAATTTTCCCACGATCAACTCATTCTCATGAAGGGCTCTAGAGCCCAGTGTGGATTCCCCTTCCTTAGGCATTTTCAAAGAAGTTAGTGAGGATAACACAAACAGAAAAAAACTCCTTGGAATTTCAGGCACCATTGGGAAAACCTTTTTTGTTAGAGTGGCTTTCAGAGTGTCTTTAAATCACCCATTAGAGATGGGACATTAGGTCACCTGCTCTGCCTAGAGAAGAGTCTCAGGCCCTGGAGCTGCTGGGAAGTGACTTAGGTCCTCAGTGTCCTGTGAGTGAGAAAGCTTTGACAGCGCAAAGCTAAGTTGCCTCCGGTAGCCAACAACTATTTATTGAGTGTCCGTCCACTCAACGGCAGGGACTGTTGAACTGGAAATGTAGAGTGACCAAGACGGGCAGTTTCTGCCCTCAGAACCCTGTATTCTCATGAGTATACACCAAGTGTCACACATAGGGCTTATGCCTCAGATGTTTTTTCACTGTCCCACTCCTCTGGATTCATGTCTAAGATTTATGAAGAGCACAGAAGAGCTTTTTCCTCAAAGCCCATTAGAACAGTGGGGTACCAGTATCTCTCTTTATTATTCCTTTAAAATATACAAAATAAAGCACAGCAGGCAGAGGATGTTCTCACCCATTTTGCAGGTGAAGGTTCAATAGCTTTGCCACATCAAGGGTTCCAACACACTAGGTATTGCTGTCACTTCCCAGATACTATATCTCTGGGCCCCACAGTCTGCACGGGTCAGACAAATATGGGAGGTGACAGTCTTGCTTGTGAGCATGTACAAGACAGCCAATAGGAACATACTGAAATATTACCCACACTTGCTATGAAGCAAAGGCCACTAAAACATCACTTACACAATTCAACAGAGAAGAGCAACTTTTTCAAAATTAACTATGTCGGGGGCAACTGATCTCACAGATTCATTGCACACATAGATGCCGCTATGAAATATGTCTTTACTGTACTAAGTCACAAACACGACTGGCGATAGGTTATGGTAGAGGGAGAAGATACAGAAGCGATAAGCCATGATACTTAAGTTAACTTAGATATTCGAAAATTTGTATGCAATGAGTCTGTGAGATCAGTTGCTCCCGACGGAGAGTTAAAGGACTATGTGTAAGTGAGATTCTCTCTGAAAAATAAACAAGGTATGAGATAAGGATCCAGGTATGCTTTGGTATCAGCAGATGATGACATGGCCACCAGAATGGTATTCAAAATATTTTTAACTGTTTTGAATATACAAGATCTGACCATTACATTTGCGAACTTGTTGCAACGATGTTGCTAACCTTTTTTTTTAATATCAGAAGGATCTTTCATTATGAATTTGTACCAACTGGACAAACA
>NW_017731866.1:175310-201051 GCF_001890085.2 Hipposideros armiger | reverse complement strand
TGATGGTGCCAACTTGGGCCAGTGAAACAACTCCTCCACAACTAGACTGAAGAACAAAAGGACAGCAACTTGTCTGTTCCCCTTCCCCCAACTCCCCAGCGCTGTTCCCATCCCCCCAATTCCCCAATAAAAATCTTAAAAAAAAAATGAGCGTAGTGATATTCAGCAACGAGGTATGTAACACTTTTTCTAGGATGGTTTGCGAACATAATTATCTGACCTCGTATGCCCCAAATAAAACATGTCTGAGTCTAGTCAAGAGAACTTAGGGTACATTCTTTGATAGATGGAGAAAGGATGGGTTTAGCACAGTGCTAAGCTTAGAAAGGAAAAAGGAAAAAAAAAGAACAAAAACAAAACTAGGAAACATTCTTTCCTCTTCTTTTCTGGCTAAAAAAAAAAAAAAAAGCCTCTGGTCTGAGGAAGTTATCACTAGTGAAGTGAATGTTTAGTATTACCAGCATCATTCACAATAAATCAGTGTTCGTGAAGAGCAGGTGATTAAGTTGTATTCGATGTGCTAGTATTTTTTTAGGGGGTTTGCATCTGTATTCATATCAGAGATATTGGTCTATAGTTTTCTTTTTCTGTGTTATCCCTGCCAGGTTTTGGTGTCAGGATAAGTTTGACCTCATAAAATGAGTCAGGAAGTATTGCCTCTTCTTCAGTTTTTTGGAAGAGTTTGAGGACAGGTATTAAATTATCTTTGAATGTTTGGTAAAATTCACTAGTGAAGCCATCTGGTCCTGGACTTTTACATTTTGGGAGGTATTAGATGATTGTTCCAATGTCTTTACTGTTGATCAGTCTATTTATATTTTCCAGTTCTTCATGATTCAGTCTAGGAAGGTTGTATAAGAACTTGACCATTTCTTCTAGATAGTTGAATTTGTGTCATATAGTTTGTCATAGTATTCTTCTATGGTATTTTGTATTTCTGTGGTGTCCATCATAACTTCTCTTTCATTTCTAATTTTGTTTATTTGAGTCTTTTCTCTTTTTTCTTTAGTGAGTCTAGCCAGAGGTTTATCAGTTTTAATAACCTTTTCAAAGAACTACCTCTTCATTGCATTAATTTTTTATATTCTTTTTCTGTTCTCTATTTCATTTACCTCTGCTCTAATTTTTATTATTTCCTTACTTCTACTGAATTTTGGCCTCATTTGTTTTTCTTTTTCTAGATCTTTAAAGTATAATATTAGGTAGTTTACTTGGGATTTTTGTTTGTTTGTTTCTTGAGATAGGCCTGTAATAATATAAACTTCCCTCTTATTATTGCTTTTGCTGTATCCCAAAAGTTTGATATGACATATTGTCATTCTCATTTGTCTCTCTGTATCTTTTATTCATTTATTTATTTATTTATTTATAAGATTTTATTGGGGAATTGGGGGAAGGGAACAGACAAGTTGCTGTCCTTTTGTTCTTCAATCTAGTCTAAGACATCGCTTCACTGGCCCATGTTGGCACCATCATTGTGCTCTTCTCGGGTGAGGCAGTTGCTCACTGGCCATTGGATGACCGTTCATGGTGGCTCACGACAGCTCACAAAAGCTCACACCAGCTGCTGACCAGCCCCACTGCATCCTAAGCCGTTGCCGACGACTCACTGCAGCCCAGCTCCAGGTCGAGCTGTTGTTCACCATCTTAGCTGTAGAGGGCACAGCATCACTGGCCCTCATGTGGGATCCGAACCGGGGCCCTGCTACACAGAGCTGGCATCCCAAGCCAACCTTAACCAATGCGCCACTCGGCTGGTCCTCTCTGTATCTTTTTTTTAAAGATTTTTATTGGGGAATTGGGGGGTTGAGAACAGTGCTGGGGAATTGGGGGAAGAGGAACAGACAAGTTGCTGTCATTTTGTTCTTCAGTCTAGTTGTGGAGGATGTTGCTTCACTGGCCCAAATTGGCACCATCATTACATTCTTCCCGGGCGAGGCAGATCAGTTGCCAGCTTCTGGATGGCCACTCACTGCGGCTGCTGGCCGCTCACGCTGGCTGCTGGCTACATATGGTAGCCCATAGCAACCCACTGCCACAGGGGCTGCAGCCTACGCCGTCGCTGGTGACTCACGGCAGCCCAGCTCCAGGTTGAGCTGTTGTTCAGCATCTTAGCTGTGGAGGGCAGTGTCACTGGCCCTCATATGTGGGATCCGAACTGGGGCCCTCTGGCATCCCAAGCCAATTCTTAACCATCGCCACTTGGCTGGCCCCTCTCTGTATCTTTTGATCTCTCCTTTTATTTCTTCTTTGACTCAATCATTCTTTAGTAGCATGTTATTTAATATCCATGTATTTGTGGTTTTTCCCTTTTCCTTTTTGCAGTTGATTTCCAATTTCAAAGCATTGTGGTCAAACAATATGCATGGTATGATTTCAGTCTTCTTAAATTTGTTGAGGTTAGTTGTATGTCCCAACATATGTTCTATCTTTGAGGATGCCCCCATCTCAACCACTGTTATTCAACATAGCATTGGAAGTCCTAGCCAGAGCAGTCAGGTAAGGGAAGGAAATTGAGAATGAAGAAGTCAAATTGTCACTTTTTGCAGGTGACATGATCTTTATATAGAAAACCCTTAAGATTCTACCAAAAAACTATTAGAAATAATGAACAAATGCAATAAAGTTGCAGGCTAAAAAAAATCAATGTACAAAAATCCATTGTGTTCCTATACACTGACAATGAAACTTCAGAAAATGAAATGAGAAAACAATTCCTTTTGCATTTGCAACAAAAATAATAAAATGCCTAGGAATAAATAAAGGATGTGAAGGACCTACACACTGAAAACTACAAGACATTATTAAAAGAAATTGAAGAAGACACAAAGAAATGGGAAGACATCCTGTGTTCATTGAATTGAAAGACTTAATAATGTTAATGTCAATACTACCCAAAGTGATCTACAAATTTAGTGCAACTTTCATCAAAAATCTCAATGGTGTATTTTACAAAAATAGAAAAATCCATCCTAAAATTCACATGGAACCTCAAGGGACCCTGAGTAGCCAACACAATTAGAAAACAGGGACAAAGTTGCAAGTTTCATATTTCAATATTTGAAAATTTATTACAAAGCCATAGTAATTAAAACAATGTGGTACTGGTTGGCATAAAGACAGATATAGTAATACAAACCAATGAACTAGAGAGCCCAGAAATAAACCCTCACTTACATGGTGAAAGGATTTTTGACAAGAGTGCCACGACCATTCAAAGGAGAAAGAACAGTCTATTCAGCAAAATAATACTGGGAAAATTGGATATCCACAGACAAAATAATAAAATTGGACCCTTACATTACACCATATGCAAAATTCAACTCAAAATGAACCAAAGACCTAGTTGTAAGACTTAAAACTATAGAAGTCCTAGAAGAAAACATGAGGGAAAACCTTCATGACATTGGATTTGGCAATGATTTCTTAGATATGACACTAAAAGCACAGCCAACAAGAGCAAAATTAGATAAATGGGACTAGACCAAACCTTAAAAGTTCTGTGCATCAAAGGAAACAATAAATAGAATAAAAAGACAATGGAATGGGAGAAAATATTTTCAAATCATATATCTGGATATACATACCCAGAATATATAAAGACCTTCTACCACTCTACAACAACAACAAAATGACTCGTTTTTTAAAAAATGGAAAAAGAACATGACTAGACAGTTCTCCAAAGGAGATATACAAATGGCCAACAAACATATGAACAGGTGCTCAGTATCACTAATCATAGAAATGCAAATCAAAACTACAAAGAGATGCCATCTCACCCTCCTTAGGATGACTACAATAAAAACAACAGAAAACAATGAATGTTGGCCAGGATTTAGAGAAATTGGAACCTTGTGCACTGTTTGTGGGACTGTGAAATGGTACTGCAAAACAGTACAGCAGCTCCTCAAAACAATCAAAAATAAAATTACCATATGACCCAGCAATCCCACACCTGAGTATATACCCCAAAAAATTGAAAGCAGACACTTAAAGACATATTTTTACATCCATGTTCATTGCAGCACTATTTACAATAGCCTGAAAGCGGGAGCAACCCAAATGTCCATCAACAGATGAATAGATAAGCAAAAGATATACGGAAGCCCTGATCTCTATTACCTATGAATGTGATCTTATTTGGAAATTAGTCTTTGCAGATGTAACTAAGTTAAGATAAGGTCATATTGGATCAAGGAAAGTCCTAAATCCAATAACTGGTGTCCTTATAAGGGAGAGATTTGGAGACACACAGGGAAGTAGGCCATGTGACCATAGAGGCAGAGATTAGAGTTATTTTCCCCCTGAGCCAAGGATTGCAAGGAAGTTGTTCTTCCCTAGAGCCTTCAGAGGGAACATGGACCTGTCAACAACTTGGTTTAAGATTTCTAGCCTCCAGAACTATAACAGAACAGATTTTTGTCGTTTTAAGCCACCCAGTTTGTTGTACTTTGTTATAGGGTAGCCCTAGGAAACATACAATCAGAAAAAGCTGAAACTTGTTGATTAGTGGATTAAATAATTCTCTTCATATTTCAAAGTTTATCTACCTTTTAGAATACTAATTACTTGACTATTTTCTCCTAGTCTGAGCCCCCAGTTGATCGGCCAATAGAAAAGATCAACATGTCTTGAGCTCTAGGCAAGCTACCAGACCCCCCTATTGCTCTAGAGCAGCGATTCTCAGCCTTCCTAATGCCGCGACCCCTTAATACAGTTCCTCATGTTGTGGTGACCCCCCAACCATAAAATTATTTTTGTTGCTACTCTATCACTGTAATTTTCCTACTGTTATGAATCGTAATGTAAATATCTTTTTGTTTTCTGATGGTCTTAAGCGACCCCTGTGAAAGGGTCGTTTGACCCCCAAAGGGGTCACGACCCACAGGTTGAGAACCGCTGTTCTAGAATGTTCTATGATGACGTCTTACTGAGGTGTACCAAGAGAGGACCTTCCCAACGTCCTGTGATTCTGTTCTTACTCCATGTAACTTTAAAACATGAAACAACAGAATATATGTTTACTGCTATAGCTGTGGCACCTTGAACAATTCCTGGCATATAGGAGGCACTCGATACATTTTGATCAAAGAAATGAATGAACACGTGATTCCCAAGGTGTAAGGCAAGCACTGACCAAATCACACACCTTCGTTTCCCATCACTCCAGAAATGTGCTTCGGTCAGACTGAGCACTCTTCTAAAATCCCTTTTATTGTAGTCAAAGAGAACCAAGGCACAGTTTCTAGACTTAACTCTTAGAAGGAAGGCAGATGTTGGCCTGTCCCACCCCATCCCCAGCTCTCTCATCTGGGTTTTAGAAACGAGAACCAAGGTGCCTGATACAGAAGCCTTCAAATACCTTGTATGGCAGTCATACATCAAACCTAATCAGCTGAGACCAAAGCAAAACCCTGGGCGGCAAGTGGGCATGGGACTCAGTAAAGCTCAGCCTCAACACAACTTTTCCATGGGCCGTTTCAGTTCAGAACATTGAGAAAATTCCCTGTTTTGTACTTAGATCACCTCAAGACGTCTGGCCTGTGTTGTTTCGTGGAAGGCTGATATGAAAGCAGTGATGGGATACTTGAACAGAGATAAGGTTGCATCGGGCCTGTGGGAACAGGACCACCTCAGAGAGAAGGACGGGGCATTGTCAGAGACTGTCCATGGGTTCTAGCCATGCTTTGGGCAAGAAGCCTTCTCTCTTTTGTCCGTACTTCCTGACCCAAACCGTTCATTTGTTCTCAAGCCTCTTAGTCTTCCTTCAACTTCCCTGCTCCAAGGGCACGGGCCCCCTTATAAGAGAGAGATGTGCAACCTCTTTCATCTCAGGGAGCAGCAGCTTCCTGGGTCTTTGTTCTGAGCTCAGGAAAAAGAATATAATGGCCGCAGAGGAAATCATCCGGGTTCTGGACTGCCTGTTCTCTTTGTCAGTGATGATGTGGATCTGAACTGACCCCTCCCACGAGAACCTGCTGTCACACCAGGCTCACCTCTGAGAACAGTCATGGCCACACTGCGGGGATGGGGGTGGCCTGGTGGTGGCCCTGTGGACCTTGCACACAGCGGATGTGTTGTGGCCTGGCCCTGACCTCCCTCACAGGCTCACCTCTCCTCACCCTGGCCTCCACCAATATTAATGCTCAGAAACTCTCCCCCAAACAGGCCAGCCCCGGCTCTGTGCCATTGCATGTGCTGTTTCCTCTGCCTGGAATTTTTCTTTCTCCTTATCGGTTGGATGACTCGTCTCATTTTGCAAAACTGAGGTCAGTGTCTCTTAAATTTCAAAATCCTTACTTTGGCCTGCAAGGATCGCCGTGACCTGCCCTGGCTCCCTCTCTGTTCTCATTTCATAACACTGTCTTATCTCATTGTGCTCAGAAAACACTGGGCTCTGTCCTGTCCTTCAACTTCCAAGTATGCCCTGCCCCAGGGCCTTTGTACTTGCCATTCCCTCGGTCTGGCTTGTTCTTCTCCCCACTATTCACACGACTCACTCCTCATTTCATAAATGTAGCCTTCTTGGGAGGCCTTCACTAACCCTTATCTAAAATAGTGTGTGCCCACTCCTATGTACACATCATCTCACTCTATCCTCACCTCCTCCGTTTATCTTCATGGCATGTATCACAATCAGATTTTATGTTACATATTTATGTGTTAGGTTCATTGTCTGCCCCTCTCAGTTGGATGTAAGTCCCATAGCTGCAGGAGCTTTTGTGTTCACCAGTACGTCGTAAGCCCCTAGGACAGCGGCTGGCATGCCGCATGCCCCAGTAAACAGTATAAAGGTTATTTCCAGTTGATTCCTAACTTGATATTCTGGTACCTCTAGGCATGTTCTGTGTTTTTCTCTCCTTGAGGATCCTGGGGTCATGTCCAAGGAGCAACTTGCAGAATTCTTTCAGAATCTGCCCCTTGGGCTGCTTTGCAAAGATTTGAGTTTCCTAAGCTCTTTTAGAGTCTACTCTGTCACCAGCCAGGGCATTGATTAGAGGAGCAAGGACACTGCTGTGTCTTGGCTGCTAAATTCCTGGAAAACAGGACTTTTGGAGTTAGGAAGCCTTTTATTAGTGACCCAAAGCTAAAAATTCTCCTATGGCAACCTGAAATTTTATAAACTGCTTCCCTACCCTTCACTATTTGCAAACTCCAGTCCACTTGCAATATAGCACAGTGTCTGGCACATAGTAGGTCCTCAATAAATAACCACTGAAAGAATATGGGCAATTTCTCTGAAAGGAAAATGAAGCAATAATCTGAGTCCCTCTTTCTTGCTATGTCTCTATCATGCTATTTATTTTCTCTGTGTTTTCCTTCTGTATCAAGCTGAATTAACTGCTGCATCTTTAGCAGGAGGAAATGTCTAGGAAGCTTGGTTTAGCTAGAAAGAGTTTTCTAAGTCACTTATACATTCTGCCTCCCTTTTACATAAAATATACATCTATAGTTGTGTTTTGTCTCCTCTGTAGCTGGAAGCTCTTTGGGGACACTGTGACAGGGTCTGATTCACTTTCGTGGGCACCGCAGTAACTCACTCAGTGTCTTACAAATAATATAGTTTCTTATAAATAATTGCTGAATCCATATTTCAGCAAAGCAGTGTCTCATTGCGTCTTCAATACTTCCGCCAATTCCCATCTGGTGTTCATGATGAAATCTCATAGTTCTGAACGTTTGCTTCTATGCGAATTCTCTCTGTCCCCAGCCTTTGTCAAGAGATGTGACTCACCTGCTCTAAGATTAGACCCTTCAGCTCTGCCCCTGCCCCAGGCCATCACACCTTCTCCAGGACAGCTTTTCCACAAACCCTGAAAACACCTTCACTTCACCCTGCCCCTTTCCCTTTCTCTCTCTTTTATGCTATTTCCCCTTTCCTTCTACTGCCTTTTGAAAAAAATGGGCTATACTTTACTACATTCATTTTCTCATTTAACATCAGGACCAGTTTCATGGGTGTGTGACTAGTGTGGTCACACAGGGCTCTGTGGTCAGATGGGACCCTGTGCTTGGGGCTTAATACTGTGCTGTTAGAGTTCTTAATAATTTTACCTTTGCATTGTGAGGAGCTGTGGCTCACATGCAGTCCTTCCTCTCTCGCAGCTCTGGAGCCCGAGCCCCACCAACCTCCACCGCTCAGTACCAGCTGCGCCTTCTACACCTGAAGAGGTCTCAGTGCGGGGTGCCAGGAGGGCTGGGGTCCCTGCGTGCTGAGTCTTGGGGCAGATCAAGTGCCTGTGAGGGTCTGCCCTCACCCCATGAGATCCCTGTACCCAAGGTGGCATGATTTAAATAGAAAATTCTTAAGAAAACAAAACAAACAAAAACCAGATCAAGGCGGATCAAGAGAGTTGCAGCGTAGAAGAGATCAGAGGAAACAACAGTTCCAAAAGAAGGGGTGTGGCCATGTAAGATGCTATAGAAGGTGCAAGAAAGATGCTGGGAAGAGGGGTGTGGATTCCTCAGATGGGAGGTTCTTGACAAGAATAGTTCATGTTTTGGCGGCTGGTTAGCTCAGGTGGTTAGAGCACAGGCTCTTAACACCAAGGTTGCCGGTTCGATTCCCACATGGGCCAGTGAGCTGCACCCTCCACAACTAGATTGAAAACAACGACTTTACTTGGAGCTGATGGGCCCTGTAAAAACACACTGTTCCCCAATAAAGTTAAAAAAAAAGAATATTTAAAAAAAAAAAAGAGGGCCGGCAGAGTAGCTCAGCTGGTTAAGAGCTCGCTTGGGAGCGCCAGCTCTGAGCAGCAGGGCTGCGGTTCGGATCCCACAGTGAGGGCCAGTGACACTCGCCCTCTACAGCTAAGATGATGAACAACAGCTCGACCTGGAGCTGGGCTGCTGTGAGTCATCGGCAACAGCATAGGGTGCAGCAGGACTGCAGTGGGCTATGTGAGTGGCTGGCAGCCAGCGTGAACAGCTGGGAGCTGGTGTGAGCTACCAGGAGCCGGTGTGAGCAGCCGACCAATGACCAGCAACCGACTGTCTCACCCGGGAAGAGCACAATGATCATACCAACATGCGCCAGTGATGCGACTTCCTCCACAACTAGACTGAAGAACAAAACAGCAATTTGTCTACCTGTCTGTTTCCCTTCCCCAATTCCCCAATAAAAAATCTTAAAAAAAAAAAGAGTAGTTTGTGTTTATACCTGTTGTCCTAGTATACTTATTAGCAGCATCTTCTTTCACTCTCAAAAGTGTCCCTGTTTGGCCACCCTCTTAACTGGTGACTTTTGAAAGAAATAATTTTGGTTGAAAGATTAGAAGCAAAAGCCAGACTCACTGAATTCAGGGGACAGGTGATATGTGGAAGCGGAGAGCTGCCTTCTCCACACTCAGTTGTCCCCCAGTTGGAAGTAGTCGGAGGGTGAATAGAATAGAGGAGTAGGACTGGGGCGAGGTGTTCAGCCTTTGGTTTACTTGTTTTTGATTCAGGAACGGTAAAGATAAAAGCAAAGAGGCCACCAGTCCGCGTCCTGGCTGAGAATAAGCGCCGTGCTTTCTCCGGCTACCGGCTGGGTACTTTGTCAGATGGCTGTGGAAGACCTCACCCGTCGGGGCTGTGGAGGTTGGATTCCTTCTCCTGCTACAACTTGGCTTTCCAAGGAGCTGAGTCCCCTGAGGGTTCGAAGCACCCACTTGTTTGTATTGTTTGACAGGGAGAGTGGGGTTCAGAGCAATCAGAAGGGGACTGCAATGACTTAATTGGTGTGTGTGTGTGTGTGTGTGTGTGTGTGTGTTCATCATCTTATTTTTTTGGAGTGTGAAATGATGAGAACATCTTAAGAACTTTTTTTTCCTTTCTCTGAAATGCATGAAGGTGTGAATTAGCAGTGAAAATGTACTTAACGGGGGTTTTAGGGTTTGGGAAACTAGAAAAGGATATTATGTTAGGAAAGAGAAAACATTTTAGTGAAAGGGAGCAGCTTCATTTGTTCAAAATGTACACATAGAAGGGGAAGGTATATAAAGCATACAAATGATTATCCAAATAAAGGGGAAAGAGGAGATTCGTGGCTTGATAGATCATTTGTATTAAATGAGCGCTTTTCTCTAGAAAAATTGTCTCCCTGATCCTTTCCTTCTGTGGGATCCAGTGATTTGGCTCAGAGATGTGGCGTGTTTGGAGACCACCTACAGACATCACAGAGGGCTTCTTTAGAGCACAGCAGCCTGTGCGCCAACTCATCTCCCAGATGACTGATGATGCTACTGGTGAAGAGGAGAATTGCTGGAAACAGACACAAAATTCATGGCAGTTCTCTCAGAGTGTCAAAAAACAACATTTCCTTCAAGTCTATCCTTCCAACCTCCTTCAAATGAACACGGTCTAGTCCCCCATTGTTGTTTTTTGCAACATGTTTCCTAGTTAGAGTTGCCAGATTTAGCAAATAAAACTACAGGACATCCAGTTGAATTTGAGTTTTACATAAATGACATTATTTTTTAGTATAAGTACAGCCCATGCAATATTTGAGATATACTTATATTAAAAAATTACTCTTTGTTTACCTGTAATTCAAATTTAACAGGGCATCCTGTGTTTTATCTGACAATCCTATGAACCTCACTTCTTCTTTAAGCTTCCTCTAAAATAAGGGGATTTAAGTTCAACCGTATTAAATAAATATTTTAGCCCTTATTGGAAAAGGTCAGTGAGGTAGAGGAGGGGTGTTCAAAGATGAGGAGGATATAATCTCTGCCCTCAGGTAACTTACATCCTATAATCTAGACAGGTACAGAAATAACTGAAGTACAAAGTCCTGCCTTGATTACTTTCTGGGAAAACACAAGGTGGAAATGCAGAGTATATGTTCCATGAGAGACACAAACATACAATTTAAGGGCTCAAAGGAAATGAAATCACATCGGTTGCATTTGGTGGGCTGGTCATGGGGTTGTGGTGTGGAGAATGATAGTAAGAAGAGTCGGTAAAGGGTCAGGCTGGCTTCTTGGGGAAGGCACCTTTTAAAGAGTTGGGGGCTTTCAAAGAAGAACTGAGGAAAAAACTCTGTGTAGAGAAAACCACAAGAGTGAAAGCCCTAGGTAGGGGAGAGACAAGAAGGCTGGGAGAGGGGTGGGGGTAGTAGTGGGTATCTGTTCCTGCTCAGAAAAATTGTCAAGTATGTTCATAGCATACGGTGGGATTGGTAGGAAGTAAAATTTAAAACTTAGGTTGAGGTCACAGTAAGGCCTTAAGTAAGAGCCTGACACATTTTTCTTCCCCATAAGACCAACTTCAGCTGCCTGGCCAACACTTGCTTCTGTGCTCCTGCTCAGTTCGCTCCTCTCAGATGAATAGGGAGCTAGGGTGCATCAGGATGGAGGTGGCGTGCAGATGTGCAGATGGCAGCCTGTGTCTCTTTGTCCACTGGTCTCTACAGAAGCATCATCTAACCGATACCAGAAAGTAGGAAATAGGAAGAGGTTGAGCCAGAGAGGAAATAAAAGGAACATTTAGGGAACCCCTCTTAGGTGCAAGACACTCTCCTTCTTGTTTATGCATTATCTTATTGAATCCTCACAATAAGTTTAGAAGGTAGGTATAGTCCCCGTGTTCCACCTGATGACCCTGAGGTTCACAAAGGCCACATGGCTAGTTAAGAGTCAGGATTTGAATCCACATCAAATTCAAAGTGAGGATAAACAGTGAGATAAAGAATAAGGTCTCTGAAAGAGGGTGGGAGGAAAAGCAACAATTCCATCACACTAAAGGACTGGAGAGTGGTTTTGTTCTAAGTAGCTCTAGAGCGTTGTGAAGACAATGTATGAAGGATGCGTTCTATAATGAAAAGGCTGAGCTGATGGACGTATGTGCAATTGACAGTCCAAAGATTGTGGTTTCATTAAGGTAGTAAATTTCATCTCCTCCTACCCACCCTGTTTTACTCTTCTTTCTATTACACTCTAACAATGGACTGATAGTAATAGTATAGCTCTTCAAATATGCTGGGTACACTTTCTATTTCCCATGAAAATCTATCCTTTATTGAGCTTATGCAGACAAGCTCATTGTTCTCTCTCTCTCTCTCTCTCTCTCTCTCTCTGACACACACACACACAAAGTTCACTATTGTTGGTTAAGCATTAGCTAGGTGCAGGCACATGTTTACACACAATCTGTTACTGGTTCAGGTGCAAGGGTGGGCTGTGCTACCCTTGGGTACTATGAGAATGAAATGCAGTGTTGTTTGTAAACTAGAAAAGATGGCAAAATTATGCCTATTATTGCCCCCAAATCTTTGGCCTAGGAGACTTTATTGCAGCATTCAAAAAGTCATTCCATCCCAGTTCCTTCTCATATAACTGAGAAATAATAAAAGCTTGATCCGGTTTGGGGTCAACTTTGATTACAGTTATTCAGAAGAGTGACAAAAAGCAGCTCATCTTATATTGATTATAAGGCCCACTTCCATCCTTAACGCAATTGTTGAAATCGTTACCTACACTTTATAGATGATGCCGAATGAAATGTCTCATTTGATGCCTCCTCCTCAGATTGCCTGTGTGAAAGGCAGATTTGTCACAGATATGATCCAGCAAATTGCTCATTTAGCACAATATGTGAGACTATTCCCACAGGAGATCTATTTACTTCCAAGTGATAATGAGGAGACATTCGACACAAGAGTTGGCTTACTTTACATTTTTAACCTTTCAAATAATAAGTGGGTTGGCTATATCTGAGGAGCCCTTTATTCCTTCTACAGTTGTGTCTACCAAACAAATCATCCTAAACTGAGAGTTCAGAAGGCAATGGGACGTGCCATTCAGGAGAGGCCCACACTTCGAAAGGACACACACGGCCTGAAATGAAATGTACGCTTGGGGACATGCCCCATTGTGGGAATAGGAATAAAGCTGAAATCAAGCATGAAGGCAGAGAATAGTTGGCAGGGAAGGAACATTATAGGACCAAACAGAGGGGCCAACCCAGAGAGACTCAGCAAGAGGTGAGAAGCAGGGAAATTATAGTAATACAATCGCTTTCATGGAATGTGAGCCTTCTATGTGCCAGGAACTGTGCTAGGTTCTTTGCATATCTTATTTAACTCCTGTAACAATGCTGAATGGTAGAAGTTGGGATCTCCATTTTGCGTGAATGGGGGTAGTGGTTACAGAAGTAATTTAAGATAACTATAGATCAGAGAAGTGAGTATTGTGCCAATAAGCAATGTGGTAATGGAGACTATGGGGAAATGCTGACATGAGTTCTTTGGTGGAGACCCAAAGAACTTAAGCTAGGGAGCAGACCTCAGTGCCCTGAAGGACTTTATATGAGAAAGCCACACTTCTAGCTTTATACAGAGTAGGACATGAGGCAGAGAACCATGATGGGTTGAAGTAACTCTAGCTGTGGGGAGAGAACGATTGAAGGGCAGTAAACCTGGCATATCACCACAAAGAGTTGACATCTTCTAGGCTTTGAACAAATCATTTATGATCATGGAAGTTCTCCAAGTCAGGATTTATATAACTGGTGACAACGTAGGAATCATCTCTCCAGAATTTCTCAGCCATCTCCAGGGTCAATAGCAAACTTATTGGGCAGGACTCACTAAAAATACATACAACAACATAGCATGATGCACCAAAAGCTCATGTAACCAGTGTCTTAGTTCCCACTCAGTGATGAGCCAAGCTGGAGTTTAGAATAAGAATGAAATAGAAGACATAAAGCAGAAGAAGAATTGAGAATGAAGTCAGGTGAAATTCTCCCCATTCCTATCTTTTGTGGGGGTTCACAGAAGAGTAAAAGTTATGTGCCATGTACATGAATGTTCATAGCAGCACTATTCACAATAACCAAAAGTTTGAAACAACCCAAATGTCCATCAATAGATGAATGGATCAACAAAATGTGGTCTATGCATGCAAGGGAGCATTATTCAGCCTTAAGAAGGAATGGGATACTGAAATCTGCTACAACATGGGTGAACCTTCCGAACATTATGCCAAATGAAAGAAGCCAACACAAAATGGCATATTGTCTGATCCCATTTATATGAAATCTCCAGAATAGGTAAACAGAAAGCAGACCTGGTGGTTTCCAGGGGCTGTAAGAAGGAGGCAATAGGAAGTAAAACCATAGCATTAACAGGTTCAGGGTCTTGTTTTTGGAAACTGCTTTGGATCTAGATGAAGGTAGTGGTTGTACAACATTGGGAATGGACAATGTCACTGAATTATGCATCTTAAAATGGTTAATTTTATTTTATGTAAGTTTCATCTTGATTTAAAAAAAAACAAACAAATGGTTATTTGCCATGAAAATTATAGTAGATGCTAGGTGACTCTACTTCCCTTCCCCCATTTTTTTTTTAAGATTTTTTTATTGGGGAACTGGGGGGATGGGAACAGTGCTGGGGAATTGGGGGAAGGGGAACAGACAAATTGCTGTCGTTTTTTGTTCTTCATTCTAGTTGTGGAGGACGTTGCTTCACTGGCCCAAGTTGGCACCATCATTGCGCTCTTCCCGGGTGAGGCAGATCAGTCGCCGGCTTCTGGACGGCCGCTCACTGCGGCTGCTGGCCGCTCACACTGGCTGCTGTCTACACACGGTAGCCCATGGCAACCCACTGCAGCCTACGCCATCGACCCAGCTCCAGGTTGAGCTGTTGTTCAGCATCTTAGTTGTGGAGGGCAGTGTTCACTGGCCCTCATATGTGGGATCCGAACCGGGGCCCTCTGGGGTCTCAAGCCAGTTCTTAACCATCGCGCCACTCGGCCGGCCCCCCCATATATATATATATTTTTTTTACTCCTAAAACCATGATGGTGGGGCCAATGCCCTTTTAAACTGCATCAATTTGGCCATATTGACTCAGTGACCACTTACTCTAAAATCAGAAACCACTTACACATGGCCCAATAAAGGACATTTTTTCCTGATTTTTGTATTTATTCCTATGAGATATAAAAATTAATCCATGTTTACTTATACTTTAAAGGATTGATTTTTATTAAAAATGAAAAAGTACATGAAATCAGAATAATTCTGTACCTTCTGGGACCTACATTTGCATAGTGTGTCTTTAATAAAATACCCTCATGTTCATAACCCTCATGTTTCATTCATTATCCCAAAGGTCTGTGCTTATACTTATGATGATAAACCCATTCCTGAAGCTTCATCATGCTTTCCTCACTTCCTCTAGACAGGTGCAAACTCCTGCAGGTTGATTCCCCAGTGACTCATAAGCTAATCCTTTCCAGCCAGTGAGCATAGTAGGATCCTAACCGCCCCATAGGACTCAGGGTTGTTTTTGGGTGTCTGGGACTCTCACATGCACTTTCCAGGTACACACCTGTATTTTCACTGAACTGTCAAGATTTCCCTATTCTCTTAAGACTTAAGGATCCCCTAATTCTACAAAGATTTGAAATTATATGAAAAATACTGTAAGCATTTATACATTTTTATAATAAAAGTGTCCATTTCATTAAACCAGTTGTTCTCAAATTTGGCTTGTGTCAAAATCACCTTGGGGGACTTATTCAAATGTATATTGCTGGGCCCCACCCTCAAGGTTTCTGATTCAGGAGATCTGGGGTGAGGCCCAACATTTTGTACGTCTAACAAGTTCCTGGGTGATGCTACTACTGCTGGTTAGGGGCCATGCCACGCTTTGTAAACCATGCCATTACGTTCTCTAAGAGGTCTGCGATCTAGGATTCTGAGGACCCACCAAACTACAGGACTTCAGCCTGGGCTCTGATTTGTACTAAATTCCCTACTAGGATTTGAGTCCTGTCCTCCATCACAGCACCTTTAGAATCTATGTAGCCCTTGACACTGATATAGGACACTATTCCAAAACAAATGCACATCCCCACAGGTTGCACAAAGCCAAGACATCTTGACTCATCCGTCCACATGTATCGCCAACCTGACCCAACTGAACAGTTTGCCCTGGTTTTTCAGACAAATTATAGGATGACCTGCCCTGCCACCATGGCAGTATCTTTATCCCCAACACCCTCTCCATGATTAGATTCCAAATTGCAAACTATGACCCATTAGTCGAGCAATCCACTATATTGCAAATAGAGTTTATTTTTAATGCAGTAGAGCCGAGAAAAGAAAATATCTTAGTATGTTATTTCTAAAGGGTGTTGCTTCTAAAACTTTTATTTCCATTACCTGTGTGTGTCAGGGGGGTATAGCCATGGTATAAAATGTACTTCTCACTGTGCATCACAGTAAAAAATGTTTGAAAGCCTGGGCACTGTCTGCCAGCTTGCCCTGAAGGACAAACAAAGCAACATGTTTTGATATCATTTTCCATTGGATAAAATTATTTGCCTAAAGAATCTAGCATGTCTGCTTGAAGCCTACAAAGTCAGCAGCTTTCCTCATCAATCAACCAGCATATTGGGGAGACTTCTCAGCACTTTAGTGCTTCTTGGACAACAATCACCTTGCTTTTCATTCCAAATTACCAGCAATCATTAGATCACTGACTTCTGATTTCCCCAGAAACTAGTTGATTCTTGACTGTTCCTGGTAATAGGGAACATGGCTACATGTAAAAGTTGAAATCCATAGTGACATAAAAACTTCCTTGCACGTGATTCTCTACATCTTTCTCAAAAATTAAGATTGAACAGAAACAGAAAATTATCGTATTCTCTGTCCTTATCACCTCCTTTTGTGATATCCACTCTTCTTCACAGGAATCCCTCATGCAGGGAGAGCAACACAGTTTTCATTAACTCAGATATGTGAACCCCTCAAAAGCCAAGCAATGGGGTGCTGTTTCTGTTAACTCCACCTTATCCCAGACCCTGTTTCTCCTTCAGTGAGTCATTTTTTTTAACAAATCCAGGGCTGAACTTGGCCCCCAAGCATTCTGGGCGTGGCCCAGTAGTCTGGGGAGGGAAGTAGCAGTGGTTGTTAATGCTACAGTCTCCATGTTTGGCCTCTGACTATGTAGCCCATGTATGATAACCTGGACTCTAGGGTTAGGCTTCAAGCAGTCTCAAGACCTTAAATTAATCCAAGGTCAAATACATTCCAAAGTCATTAAACACTGACCGGTTAGGGAGACATGTGGTAAGCAAGGAGGTCTAATCAAGGTACTCAAGCTTATACATGAAAGCCTTGAGAATGGAAAGTTCACGGGTACATCCAACCCACGTCACCTCAGAATCTGAAGCTGCCATCCATATCAGGCCAGAATTGGCTTTGCTGAATCAACTACACACTACACAAAGGAGGTGTGTGTGTGTGCGCGCGCGCCTGTGTGTGTGTGTGTGTGTGTGTGTGTGTGTGTGTGTGTGTGTAAAGCGTTATAATCACAAAATCTATGAAAATGAGAATTTGATGTCTACTGGCATTTTGTCCTAATATCTTCCATTGACAGAGATAATACTCATTTTTGTATGTGGCACACAGCGGATGATTTAAAAAAATTTTAAACTGTTTCCCTGAATATCTATTGACCTCTATGCTCATAATTCCACTTCTTCTTATATCCAAAGAGTAATAAGATCTTACCCTAATCTGAGCTGCTGGAACTTATTAGCATGTTCTTTGACACTCACCTTTCTAATTGCCCTTATGTAAAGAAAACTCCAACTATTGAGTTACTTAAGCCTATGAAGCAAATGGATGCAGTTGCCTGCCTTACCTAACAAGCTGTCTTGGCTTGGACTATAAAGACTGATTTAGAAGTTACAGAAAAGCTAATCA
This sequence comes from Hipposideros armiger, assembly GCF_001890085.2. Lineage (NCBI taxonomy): Eukaryota > Metazoa > Chordata > Mammalia > Chiroptera > Hipposideridae > Hipposideros > Hipposideros armiger. Next base: position 183,342 of record NW_017731866.1, on the reverse strand, counting down.
ACAATTCACAATGTTTTGCTTAGCTTTCTTATGTGCTTCAAAAAAAGACAGGTGGTGGGGCAAAATATTTTAATTTATTTCCCTCTTGTAGGCATTCCTAATAGCTATCACTAAAGCTGATACTCATCTTCCTACCAAAGAGGCTTGAACAAGGCTCAAAATTTCAGAACTATTAAGACAGATGCTAAATTAAGAAACTAAGAACAGGAGTGGCCAGATGGCTCCGTTGGTTAGAGAGCGAGCTCTGAACAACAAGGTTGCCGGTTTGATTCCCACATGAGCCAGTGAGCTGAGCCCTCCACAACTACATTGAAAGGACAACTTGACTTGGAGCCGATGGGTCCTGGAAAAAACACACTGTTACCCAATAAAAATTTTAAAAACTAAAAATAAACTGAGAACTTTTATTTTTTAAGAAGAGAACTGTGTCTGAGTTCTAAGCACCCTGAAGACCTGAGAGCTGTTTTGATCCTTAACTATAATAGGAAGTTGGGGGTTGGAGGGTCAGAGCGAACCTGGTTGACATTCCATGGTGCCAAGGCACTGCCTCATGCAAAGCTGAACACTGGGCATTCCCTTTTCAGGACCTGCGACACTAGTTTTGACTTCTACAAGGTGGTCAAATAGCCCACCAAATGTAAGTAACCTACCAACCCTTTAAAAATATATTTTTTAAAAAACCATAAGATTTCATTACAAACATCACATTGGTACTAACACAAAATGGCTGTATTATAATTAAGTTGTAGTGGCCAACTCAAATTTAAGGTCCAGGCTCTATCACTTCAGAGGAGAATCTGTAACCAAAGAAGTGTTTGCTTGGGGAACCTCAGGCTTCAAAAGGGACTACCCTCTAAGACAGACAAAAAACCAATTTTCCTAATTTGTGAAATTATTCATATAAATTGTTTGAAAGGTATAAATTAAGTCATTTTAATTTGAGATTATCACAGAAAAAAATGATACTGTTGGATCACTGTACCAATAAAATCTTAACACTATTTTTGTGCCTATGGCTCCATGAAAAAAAAATGGGGTTAATACAAATATTTCTCCACCTTAGAATAGAAAAAAGTATTTTATATTCTTCCTCTGACGGAGGGACTTGCTTTTATTTCTAAATTCACAGGCATATAAGTAGAAAACAATATTTGACCCAGGAAACTGTGAGTCACATTGTCTCAATGGGAGAATGGCCAAATAACCCTTAAACTTTTGACTCTCCAACCCCACCTTGACCCCTTACCACAGGACATTCTTTTGTAGGATGCCACTGAAAATAAATCTAAGTCCAATGGAAATAAAAGCCTTATCTATTTTTAGTCTTTTAACAGGACAGCATTGTTGACACTCAGAGGCCTCCTGCACCATCGTGCAAGTCCTTGGAGGTCTGAGGAAACAGCTGTTTCACAATCATAAGAGCATGCAAACAGCGGTTCAACTCAAAAAGTTCTACTTTTTTTTTTCAGGCTAATAAGCTTCATGATGCTTTTAAGAATGGTTGAGTTGCAAAGCAAGATAAAGATTACTCCCTCACTTATTTTTTTGAGGTTTCTGAATACTAAGAGTACAGAACAAGTAAGATATAATCCATAAACTCAAAGAAAATTCATAGATACAATAAATCAGGAGACAGGAACAATAAAAATATAACAACATAACTCAAATGGATCATAGACCTACATGTAAAATGCAAAATTATAATACTTCTAAAAGATAGATGAGAAATCTAGATAAATTTATTTTTATCTAGATAAATATTTATGTATTTATCTAGATAGATCTAAATGATTTTATGTTTAGCAATGGCTTTTTAGAAACAGCACCAAAAGCATATTCCATGAGAGAAAATAGTGATAATTTGAACTTCATTAAAATTAAAAACAACTGTTCTGCAAAATATACTGTTATGAGAATGAAAAGACAAGGCACAGAGTGGGAGACTTTATCAGATATGTTGCAAAACATGCATGTGATAAAGGACTTATATTTAAAATATGCCAATAACTATTAAACTCAACAATAAGAAAACAACCCAATTTAAAAATGGGCAAAAGATCTTAGCAGACATTTCACCAAATAAGATATATAGATGGCAAAGTACATGTCAATTAAGCACATGAAAGGTGCTATACATCATACGTCTTTAGGGAATTGCAAATTAAAGCAACAATGATACCACTACACACCTATCAGAATAGCAAAAATCCAAAACACTGACAACACCAAATGCTGACAAGGATGTGAAGCAAAAGGAACTCTCATTCAGTGCTGGTGGAAATGCAAAATGATACAACCACTTTGGAGGTTATTTTGACAGTTTCTTGCAAAATTAAATATACTCTTTTATTATACCATCTAGCAATTATGCTCCTTGGTCATTACCCAAAGGAGTTGAAATTTTCTGTTAAAAAAAACCCTGCACACAAATGTTTACAGCAACTCTATTCAAAATTGCCAAAACTTGGAAGCAACTAAGTTGCATTGTAATAGGTGAATGGATAAATAAACTGTGGTATATCCAAACAATGGAATTTTACTCAGCAATAAAAATTAAACTTGCATGCCACATAAGATATAGAGGGAACTTAAATGCATATTGCTACGTGAAAAGCCAATTTGAAAGGCTACATACTGCATGATTCCAACTATAGGACAATCTGGAACTGGTACAACTATGGAGATAGTAAAAAGATCACTGGGTGCCAAGAATTCAGGAGGATGGGGCGAGGAATGAATAGGTGAAGTACAGGACATTTTTAGGAAACAGCGAAACTATTCTATGATAAGGTGAAGGTAGACACAGGACATTATGCATTTGTCAAAACCTATAGAACTGTACAACAGAAAGAGTAAACCCTAATGTAAATTATAGACTTTCATTAATAGTAATGACTCAATATTGGTTCATCAGTTATAACAAATGTGCCATACAAATGCAAGATATTAATAGAGGAAGCTGTAAAGAGAGCATGGGATGAGAAAATATATGGAAACTATATTTTTGACACAATTTTTTTATAAACCTAAAACTGCTGTAAAAAAATAATGTACATTTAAAAAGGACAGTGACGGGGTATATTCAGGACATTATGGGAGCACAGAGGAACTGAACTAAATCTGGCACTGGGAAAGTAAGGAAAGGCTTCCTGAAGGAAGCAAACACTACATTGAGTCCTAAAGAGAAGGAAGAAACCAAGAGAAAAGGGAACTACAGGTAGACAGGATAATGAGTAAAGTTTGCTGAATAATAGTCATCAAAAAAAATGTCAAGCTGGGCCGGCCGAGTGGTGCATTGGTTAAGAGTTGGCTTGGGACACCAGCTCTGAGCAGCAGGGCCCCAGTTCGGATCCCACATTAGGGCTAGTGACGCTGCGCTCTCTACAACTGAGATGGTGAACAACAGCTTGACCTGGAGCTGGGCTGCCATGAGTCGCCAGCAATGGCATAGGCTGCAGTGGAGCTGCAGTGGGCTGTGATAAGCTACCGTGAGCGGCTGGCAGCTGGCATGAGCTGCCAAGAGCCACCGTGAGCAGCCATCCAATGACCAGCGACTGATCTGCCTCAGCCAGGAAGAGCGCAATGAAAATGCCAACATGGGCCAGTGAAGTGACGTCCTACACAACTACACTGAAAAATAAAAGGACAGTAACTCATCTGTTCCCCTCCCCCAATTGCTCAATAAAATCTTAACAACAAAAAAATGTCAAGTCTAACCCCTGCAAATGTTATCTTCTAAGGAAAAGAGGGTCTTTGTAGATGTGATTAAATTAAGAGTCTTGACATGGGGAATTTAAATCCAAGCACAAGTATCCTCATAAGCGAGAGTCAGAGGGAGATGATATGCACATGAAAGGAGAAGGCGGTGTAAAAATGGAGGCAGAGAGTGCTGTGATGTGACCACACACCAAGGAGTGCGGGTTGATACCAGAAACTGAAAGAGAGAAGGAATGGATTCCCCCTTAGAGTCCCTGGAGGGAGTGCTGCCCTGCTGACAACTGCCCCGTGGAACTGATGAACCTCTGGCCCCCAGAACTGTGAAAGATAAATGCCTGTCGTTTATAGTCACCAACATTGTGATAATTTGTTACACAGCTACAGGAAATTTATACAACAAACGCAATAATGTATTTCCAGAGTAACTGCTGTGTGCCAGACACTATTCTAAGTGCTCCACATCTAGTGTTTCATTTAATCCTCACAACAACAAATGAAGTAGATATTATTATTACCTTCATGTCATTTTATAGATGGGGAAATTAAAACTCAGACAGGTTGGGTAACTTGGCAGAGGTCATCTTCTAGTAAATGACACAGGTGGCATTCAAGGCTAAGCAGTCCGATTCCAGAACTTTTGCGCTTAACCACCAGGTGACACGGTCCCGGAAGTATTATAGCTGTGGTATCTTTAGGAGATCTACATGCAGTTTGGTGAGTGAAGCAATGAACGGTAAGATAAGGTTACAAAAGTAAGCCTTATCACATACGGGTCTCAAATGTCATCTGAAGATCAAGCTTGTGTGTGCAGCAGGCTTGTTTGTAAGCAGATGTCTGAGCCCCACCTTCAGTTTCTGATTTAGTAGGTCTGAGACGGGGCCTGAGAATTTGCATTCTTAGCAATTCCCAGGGGATGTTGATGCCGCTGGCCTGGGGATCACATTTTGAGTACCACTGCTTGAGGTGACAAGAAGCTATTCAAGGGTTTCAAGCCGAGAAGCAATACCGTTAGGAGTTGTATTTTAATAAGTTACCTAAAAGTTGTGCGGAGGGCAATCAACAATATCAGAAGCAAAAGCTCAATATTTAAGGTAGATAAAAATGGAACTACTGTTTCAAGAAGGAAGTGGGGGAGTACCATATGGTTATTCAACTTGTGGGCGCAAGCATCTGTGAGACCAGGTGTAAGTACTGAACTCCTCCAAGTCTCAGCTGTCTCATCTACAGAATGAAAGTAGAATCTTGAGGGTGAAACAAATTAAATACAGTATAACATTGGACACATAGTAGCACTCATTACATAAAAATATTTTCTATGTTTAGTATTATTGTTGGGAGGAGTAGGACCGAGTGCCACCTTCCAGGATGGATTCTAGGTGAGCTGAGGCTTTTTTCTTTTCTTTTGTTTTTGCTTTTTAATATAGTTTATTTTAACCTAACTATGCTTACAGGAATACCCTTATATTGGTTAGTATAGTTTAATTTAGTTTAAGTTGGATCAAAGTTGTGCATGATTTAAATTCTATAAAGAAATAAAACACAGGATTTGCAATCTGGATTATTGTTCATCCATTATCAATGTACAAAAGATCCTCCCCCCTCAAATGTTGCTAAAGAGGACAGCAAGAATTCTGATAAATTTGATTTTAGTTTACTTCAGAAAAACAGTATGTGTTACACTGTAAAAGTTTTAATATTGGAGCAATAGGGCAGCTGGTTAGCTTAGTTAGTTAGAGCACAGTGCTCATAACACCAAGGCTGCCAGTTTGATCCCCCACATAGGCCACTGAGCTGCGCCTTCCACTACATTGAAACAACTATGTACTTGACTTGGAGCTGATGGGTCCTGGAGAAACACACTGTTCCCTAATAAAAGTTTTTTTTAAAAATTGGAGCAATAAAGCATTTTTGTAATGTTTCAATGCCAATTTACACAAATTCAATAACTATAGTGTAGTCTTAGGAGGGGACAATGGTACGTTACACATGAGACAAGTACAATAGCTATGTGCATTTAGTTAGTATTGCATGTGGCTTCCAAACACATATACTCTAATATTCAACCAATTCCCTAAACCTGAATTAACACTATCAGTGTGAGGGACAATTTGAAAAACACTGAGTTTGATCAGTTTAAATACCCAGTTCTAAAATTGTATGGTTTTAGGTGTGCATTTTCCCCACAAATTAAATGAATTAGATTGATTTGTGCCAGATTTATTGATTCAGGCACTGAGTAATGTGCCTGGTGTTTCAAGGTGCTGGAAACATTTTTTATGTTCAGCCATTAATCTTCTTGATAACATTTCAGTGATACATGGAAAAAGTAGGTCTTGTCCTGCTTAATAATAAGGCGCTGAAAGTCTACACCTAAGGTCACTGAAGAAATCTGTTTCAGAGCTGCCATTAGAGATCTCAGAGCACCTGAGGACTTTCTGTTAAATTCCACTAATGACCTTAAACAGAAGGACTCAGGTGGATTTTCAATCAGGAGGCATCTGGTTAGCCAAAGTATCACAAACCTTAGCAAACATTTATGTGAGAAAACATGACAGAATTAATCAACTTTTTTCTTGTTTACCAATATAGCGGGCAAAGAAATATCTCGTTGTTTTACTTTATAGTTCCTAAGTGATACTGAGCATTTTTCTTATACTTTTGGGTCATTTTATTATCTTCTGTGAATTGCCTATGTCTAGTTCTTTAAGCCCTATGAATTTTTGTATGTTGTATGAATTTAGGGATCTGACTTTATATTCTTCTACATGGATAGCTACTTGCCACAATACCATTAATTTAATTCAAACTCAATCAATTTTATCACAGGCTAAAGTGCCATTAATACATTGATCTGTTTCTAGATTTATTCTCATAGGTCTCTTGGTAAGCAATAGGCAAGAATGTTCTGAGTTGTTTTTTCTTCTGTTGGGTTTTTGTCCTTTGCCTGCTATATTCCTTTTCACTACATATGTATGTCTTCATATATATACATGTATATGAATGTACTCGTATGTTTACGTACATGTAGATATAGCTCCATATGTCTGTATCAGTCTTGTAAAATTTCTACACATTTTCTTTCATCTTGCTAATACTTGGAAGCTCTGTCCAGAGTTTCCATTTGTTTTCACCTGGTATGTGTGACTTCTTTATTTTCTTTTCATTCTGTTTGATCGTGTTTTGCTTCCCTGAATCTATATGTTGACACTGGCTATCTCACTTTTCTATCATCTTAGGAATGATGGTTGGGGTAGGGAAGGACAATTGCTCAGTCAAGCTGTTATATACTTGTTAGAATATCTGGGCATCACCTTCCCTTTTGTGATGCGATGACTGCCCTGTTCCGGGGCCCTTTCACCTAGGGTGTGGGGAGAAGTACAACAGCCTGTTCCCCGAGGCGTCGCTGTAGAGTAAGTGGAGCACCCTGGAGGCCAGAATGAGAAGGACTTCAATTAGGGACACAAAATCCACACCAGCCACCCTAGTTCATCTATTTCTTATGGGGGAAAAAACAACAACCTTCAGTCAAAATTTTGGCCAAGGAATGAATACCTAGCTGTCTTGTAGGTTGATGAGGGAGAAGAGGTGGGCTGTGAAGCCATAAATCTGTGTCTGAATCCTCAATCAGTCCCAGTGATTTCCACTCCACCTGTCTCTCCTGACTTTTGAATCTGGAAGTGGTCTCCTGGGTAGGTCTGCTGCCTTCTGTGCTTATTTTAGTGTTTTATTTACTTGACTTGATTTAGCTTTATCATTAAATATTTGCTTTGTTGATGCCCCATGAATTGTATTGTTCTGATACTTTTTTTTGAACTTCTTTACCATCATTTAAATGAGGTTTCAGGAGAAAGATAAATGTTTGTAATCAGTCTACCACCCACAAAAATCCGTCTGGTTTACATGTATGGTAATTCTTCAGAATTGTGAATCTGTTGATAGTGTCCTGCTTTCTGAACACACACACACACACACACACACACACACACACACACGATTCCAAGAGATGAACCTGAGGGGAGAATAATATGTGCTTAATCTGCAAATCTGTATCTTAAACTGGTCTCTCCTCTAAAGCCTTCTTTCAATGAGAAGCAAACTCAGGACCTGTATTTTTGTGGGTTTTTTAAAATATTTTTTATTGGGGAATTGGGGGGATGGGAACAGTGCAGGGGAATTGGGGGAAGGAGAACAGACAAGTTGCTATCCTTTTGTTCTTCAGCCTAGTTGTGGAGGACGTTGCTTCACTGGCCCAAGTTGGCACCATCATTGCGCTCTTCCCAGGTGAGGCAAATCAGTCGCCGGCTTCTGGATGGCC
>NW_017731866.1:166929-171510 GCF_001890085.2 Hipposideros armiger | reverse complement strand
TGGCCCTCAAATGGGATCCGAACCGTGGCCCTGCTGCTCAGAGCTGGCCTCCCAAGCCAACTCCTAACCAATACACCATTAGGCGGGCCCCAGATAGGTTATTTTTGTTTGTTTGCTTATGAAGACTTTGAACTCCTTTAGAACAGAAGCAGGATTTTATTCATCATTGTACTCCCAATATTTAGCAAAGGGATTGGCCATAAATGAATGCATTCTTGTCGAACAAAATAAAAGTCACCTCCACTATACAAGAACAAATAGGATATCTAAACAGAGATTCTCAAACATTAACAAAATAAAGTAAAATATGTGGAAATATAGCAAGACTGCTACAGGGTAAAAATGATGACAGGAAAATAGAAGGCAAAGGGAAAAAAACCCCACAACTTAAATTAAAAAATGATTGAAGGCATTATCGACAATTGCTTACAGAAACAGAGATAACAGACCTAGGGGAACAAATTTAGGAACAGATCAATGAACAGTATTTCACCTAAGAGAGACCCCAGCCAGACAGGAAGAGGAAGCAGAGAAAGCTCACCCCTTCCACAATCCTGAGGGAGTGTGGGAGAGGGAAAGGGGCAGCATTGTAGGAGTAAACCAAATTGAAAGAAACAAAGATTTGGCAGAGATTGTTGTTAGTTATTTTCTTCTTCTATATATACTTTTAAATATATATATATATATATATATACATATATATGTATATATGTATATTCATTATATATATTCATATTGATATTCATATTTCAATATATATATTTTTTCATAATGATAAAACTAATACACCCTCATTGTTGAGAAACTGGATACTATAAAAAGGAATAAAAAGCAAAACTATTACCGCCAACCTCCTTTCCCAAAGATAATAGTTATTAATACTTTAAGTATTTTCTTATTTTTTCTATGCATTTTAAAACAAAATTAGGATTATTTTATATACATGGATATGTAAAACGCTGCACCCTGCCTTTAAAATACCTTAATATTATACCACAAACACTTATAAATATCATTAAATATATTTGAAAGATACAAGTTTTTAAAATTTTTTATATTGACTGGAATCACAGAACTCAAAACAAGACAAAATTATGTGTACATTAAGGCATCTCATTCCATCTTGACCCACTCACCCATCACCACCACCATTGCCACCATCACTGTTACCATTACCACCTACCTCTCTGCACTATAGAGTAACCGCTTTTGTTAATTTATTATTTATCTTTCCACTTTAAAACACTATTTTTAATGGCTGCATAACAGTCCATCATAAAGAGATATAAGANCTCATGGCAGCCCAGCTCCAGGTTGAGCTGTTGTTCAGCATCTTAGCTGTAGAGGGCAGTGTCACTGGCCCTCATATGTGGGATCCAAACCGGGGCCTTCTGGCGTCCCAAGCCAGCTCTTAACCATCGCGCCACTCGGCTGACCCAGGACCTGTATTTTTATAAACATGTTTTAGGAAATGTCAGTCTGCAGCACACGTTCTCTCTCAGCCTCAGACTGGATTTCCATCCCAGTATTTTCCAGAACTCACTGAATATTGGAATAAGACCCTCTGGCACCTCTGACCACCCTGAGTATCACGGAGCTCACCGTCAGTCACTACACATGCCTGGTGGAGGTGAGAGAACACAGTATAAATACCAACACCCTCTGGAGATGGCACATATTCCCGAAGCTAACTTTCCCCTCTAACTTTCCTTTTCCACCAAAAACATCAATGAAGGGCCCAGAACCACATATTCTAGTCAGGGGTCTGCAAACTTTTGAGATGGAAGAGCCAATCCCGTCCCTCACAACAGTTTAAAAATTATTCAAGAGCCATAAATATATTTTTACAAATAAGGAAAATTTAAAGTAATATTATAACAAGTAATAGTATTAATTATATCTTTATTAAAATAAGAAAAATTTACACAAAAAATTGCTCTCATTGGTTTTAATCAGTGTGAGCAATGAGCTTGCATTTCCTGAAACAGCCGCATGTGGCTCACGAACCACAGTTTGCCAACCCCTGTTCTAGATGCTCCCATGGCATAAAAGCCTGGGGATGCAACTGGTCGTAGTTCCTTCCTTCCTTTTTTTCAACCACACACCTATCCCAAATCAGGCCTTCGTGCTGAACCCAGATACTGAATCAGGCCTTTTCTAAGCTGACAGTAACTCTGCAACATTCATCAAATTCCAATAGAAATCTACCCTATTTTTAAGCTCGGATAAAATTTATATGGAATCACAAAAGACCACAAAAAGCCAAAGCAATTTTGAGAAAGAAGAACAAAGCTGGAGGCATCACACTTCCTGATTTCAAACTCTATTACAGAGCAATAGTGATCAAACAGTATGATATTAGCATTAAAAAATAAAGAACCAGAACAATAGAACAGAATAGAGAGCCCAGAAATAAAACCATGCATATATGGTCAATTAATTTATGACAAAGGAGCCAAGAATATACAATAGTGAAAGGACAGTCTCTTCAATAAATGGTATTTGGAAAATGACAGATCTATGCAAAAGAATGAAACTGAACCACTGTCTTAAACTATACACAAAAATCAACTCAAAACGACTTAAAGACTTGAACATAAGATCTGAAAACATAAAACTTCTAGAAGAAAACATAGGCAGTAAGCTTTTTCACATTGGTCTTGGCAATGATTTTTTTAATCTGACACCAAAAGCAAAGGCAACAAAAGCAAAAATAAACAAGTGGGACTACATCAAACTAAAAAGCTCCTGCACAGCAAAGGACATTACAGCAAAATAAAAAGGCAACATATGAAATGAAAGAAAATATTTGCAAATCATATATCTGATAAGAGGTTGCTATCCAAAATATATAAAGAACCTATACAACTTAATAGCAAAATAACAATCCAATTGAAAATCGGATTGAGAATCTCAATAGACATTGTTCTAAAGAAGACATAGAGATGGCCAACAGGTACATAAAAAGAAACTCAATATCACTGTCGTCAGGGTAATGCAAACCAAAACCACAATGAAATATCATCTCATACCTGTTAGAATGGCTGTCATCATCAAGATAAGAAATAACAAGTGTTGGCAAAGTTGTGGAGAAAAGGGAGCCCTTGTGCACTGCTGGTGGGATTGTAAATTGGTGCAGCCACTATGGAAAACAGTATGGAGGTTCCTCAAAACATTAAAAGTAGAATTAAAAATAGAACTACCTTATGACACAGCAATTTCACACCTGGGTATTTATCTGAAGGAATAAAAACATTAACTCAAAAAGATATCTAAGGGCTGGCTGAGTGGCTCAGTTGGTTAAGAGCTCGCTCAAGAGTTTGAGCTCTGAGCAACAGCAGTTCAAGTCCCGGCCCAAGCTGACAACAGGTGGCAGGATGGCTCAGCAAAAAAAAAAAAAAAAAGATATCTACACCTCCCCCGCCGCCCCTCCCCCCCCACACACACCATGTTCATTGAAGCATTATTTACAATAGCCAAGACATGGAAACAACCTAAGTGTCCATCAATGGGTGAATGGATAGAGAAATTGTGATATATATGTATTATTCAGCCATAAAAAAGCAGAAAATCCTGCCATTTGTGACAACATGATAGCATTATGCTAAATGAAGTAAGTTAGAGAAAGACAAATACCATGTGATCTCACTTAAATGTGGAATCTAAAACAAACAAACAAAACTCATAGAGAACAAACTGGTCGTTGCCAGAGGTGGGGGGCAAGGGGCAGGCGAAATAGGTGAAGGTGGTCAGAAGGTACAAACTTCCAGTTACAAAATTAATAAGTTATTATTAAATTGTTAAGAGAGTAGATCTTAAAAGCTCTCTTCAGAAACATGAAAAAAGAAAAAAAGTTGTAACTGTGTGTGGTGATTGATGTTAACTCAACTTATTGTGGTGGTCATTTCACAATATATACATATAAGGAATCATTATGTTGTACATCTGAAACTAATATAACGTTATATGTCAATTGTATCTCTAAAAATAATTAACAAACGTACAGAAAATATTAAAAAGCAATCTTTCTACTCCCCATATTTTCTAAAAGACACAGACCAAGGGTGTAGATGCTCATTTGTATAAAATAAATTTTCCTGTACTTAAACCATAACAGTAACTTATACTTTTATATACTTGGATATATGTTTTTCTGATGAAAGTCTCATGGCAACCCTGTACGGTGGGTACTATTATTTATATTTTACAGATAAGAAAACTGAGGTTCAAATTTCTGTGAGTTAATAAGTGGTAAAACTAGGACCCTAGCTTCTTACCCTTATTCTAGTGCTTTTTCACACAATAGGCACACCAGATTCTTATAATTTTAAGGCAGAAAATTGGTAGCAATGTTATAATAAAACTTTATGGAGTTATTACTCTGTGCCAGGCACTGTTCTAAGCACTTTGCATGTACTAACTCACTTAATCCTCATAATAACCCTGTGAGGTGGATGCTATCATTATTTTACAGATTAAGAAACTAAGGCACCGATAGATTATTTATTTTGTTTTATTTTTTTAAAGATTTTATTGGGGAATTGGGGGAGGGAACAGCGTTGGGGAATTGGGGAAGGGGAA
>NW_017731866.1:134859-164869 GCF_001890085.2 Hipposideros armiger | reverse complement strand
AACTCTCAGTTTTTCCTCTGTGTCTCTGAGACTATTTCTGTTTACATTTCTCATTTATTCAGTTTTTTAGATTCCACATATAAGTGAGATCATATGATATTTGTCTTTCTCTGACTGACTTATTTCACTTAGCATAATGTTCTCTAGGTCCACCCATATCGTTGCAAATAGAACGATTTGCTTCTTCTTTATAGCTGAGTAATACTCCACTGTGTAAATGTACCACAGTTTCTTAGTCCAGTCATCTACCGATGGGTATTTCGGTTGTTTCCAAGCCTTACCTATTATACTTACAACAAGTTTTTAAAGAATCTTTGACTTGGCAGAGCTTCATGACTTTATCACTATATTCTATTTTTCTGTCCAGCACCAAAGAAGAAATAAATGTTCCTTAAATTGTACATGGTTTTAGCAAAATCTTGAAGCTAAAGGGTCCCTTAGAGTTAGTAAATTGAGTATAATCCCCTCACTTAACAGAAGTAGGAAAGTGAAGCAGAAAAGGAATAACTTGCCCAAGGCCACAAGCTGGTTGCTAGCAGGTCAGGGATGGAAACCCAGGACAGTCTGGCTGTACCATCTGCCTCAGCATTGCCCCCCAGGACTGATTACCGGGCTGGTATGGCTGACTGGGGTACTCTCTCCCCCTAGCCCATCTCCCAAGAGCCAGTCCCATATACCCTGAAATCGGCATGCTTGGTTGATGCAGACCACCTTCCCAGAAAGAAAGAGGAGTTTTTGGATTCAAAAGTGCCTGCATTTCTCTGCTAGAACATCTTGGTTGAACCATCTTTAGGCTGAACATCAGGTATATACATAAGAAAAGAAGTAAAATCTGAGAAACTAAGAAAAGGGACAATTCTAAAGCTTCAGCATTCCTTCTAAATCAGGCAGAAGAACCCAGCCAGCTGCCCAGGCAAAGGGCATACTGGAAACTAGATTCCACTCAAGCTCCCTGGAAAACCTGCCTTTCCTGGTTCTTTTGTCTTAAGGGAATAGAGAAAATTCCCTGGGTTTTAGAAGACTTTGACTCAACAATCTGTATGCCTGAGAATTTATTCTAAGATACTAGACAGGTAAGTACACAAGATATTGTAACAGGATTTTCACTGCAGCCTTAGTTCTTATCATGAAAACTGAGCAACCTAAATTATATTTCTTTAGTAGATATCTTCTTTGCTTCCACAGGTTCTCTCAGGCTCACCCGTCTCCCAGACCCTGGTTGACTTTGCTTTGCCTTAGCTATTGCTATGACTGACATATTCAGTGTGGACCCATGAAAGTCCACCTCCTGGGGCCAGTCAGCCACACACTTATAATGCCCGGCACTTCCTGTCACTTCCAAATTCAGAAGGAGAACTTCACTGCAGAACATGAGACCTGGCTTGGCAAGTGGCTGCTAAAGATGCTGAGTGATGAGAGGAAGTGTGAGGGAACAAACTTCCTTGTGTGAAAAACTTGGACCAATGGAAGAGAGAAGAAAGGGAGCTAGCACGTAAATTCCCTCTCCCTCCCTCCGAAAGGCCCTTCTGAGGCATGTCTTCTCCACATAGTCTTTCTGGGTACATCCTGCATGACCAAGCAAGTGCATCGGCTAAGAGACAGATTTCGCCTCTTAGAATCTCATCACGAAGCAAGGCACATCATGTGGCGTGACTTCCCATCTGTCATTATTACTTCATATATCTTTTTCTTCGCCTTTTCTGCCCTGGGGTTGTATCTCCCAAATAAAACATAAGCACATATTTCTTGTTTTGGATTCTGTTTCATAGGGAACCTGGGCTAAGACAGGTTGGTTTTGAAAATTGGTTTTAAAGATTGATGTTGTCAATAGTAGCAATAAAAATAATAATGTATACCTAGATTTGCTAACTTGGCAAGAGCTCTGACCCACATTTTTGAGGAACATTAACCCTGGCTGTTTCTAGATGATAACATTTTGGACATTTTCCTTTTATATAACCATTATGGCATTAACTGCTGCACTTTCTACAATGAATAAGTATTAAACTTAGAAACAGAATAAATTGAGAACACAATAAAATTTTACACTAAAATGTTGCCAAATTTTAACATTATATAATTTGTTCTAATGAATAAAATTTAAATATAAATGCCTTATCAATGCCACACCTACATATAAGTAATTTTTGTATGTGTAAGTAGATACATACATAGTGTATGAAGTACCTGAGGCATTTTTGAATGGAACTTTTATCAAATCAATTTTTTATTAGACTGTCTATACAAACTACTTTACTTAGCTTCCAGTTTCAAAATGCCATTTAATAACTGCCTATTCACAAAGAACAACAGTCCCTTTATAACACAAAGATTTTTGGCTTGTAGCCTTGTAGACAGAGTTTACTGCACTATTTATAACTGTCCACATAAATTAGTCAAAAAATTATGATATTTAGGGTTAGTTCAATCAGTTCCCCGCAGAATTCAATAATAAACCTGTAGCTAAACTTAGAAATGCTGTTTTATTTACATGTGAAGTGGGGGTTTTTTTCCAGTTAAGAAACATCAGATGATTTAAGTAAGCAACTTATATTGAGGAAAAGCTTTTTAACCAAGTGTGCAACCTAAATGGAAAAATACAAAACCAAATACAAACATACTAAAAAATAAAGATGCTGCCAAATGCTAGATCCTAATGAATCAAGAAATAGGTCAGCTGGTGGTTTGTGATTCTAAATTCAGATATGGTGCCAACTTACAGAAATAGTACAAAAAAGATCAGTTATAGAAGGAGCCATAATCAACGCTGAAATACGGCTTTTGGTGGGTGCGGAAAAGAGGATGAAAAAATCATTAAAAACAATGGCTAAGTCAAAAGACATCATCTTCTAACACACGTCTCACACCTGGTGAGATGTGCAATTAAAAGGGATGCGTGGATAACAATATGAAATATAAAAAAAATAGTCATTATTTCAAGCCTACACCAATGAAATTCCTTGTGCTCTCTCATTCTTCTAACTAGATTCTGGAGTCTTTTTACACGTTCTCCTTGCAGCACCTGAAGTTCTCTGAAGCCCAGAGCATGCAAGCACATGGGCTTCTCTCTCCTGCTTTGCCTTCCAGGATCCACCAGTGGCCCAATAGTGACAATACTAAGGAAAGTCCTATGTCCTTTCCTGGCTCTTTTAAGTGCTCGCTTCTTGTTATGGGAGTTGAACTATCTATTAGCTTTGCGATATATTCCTCCTCTTGTCATTACTGACATCAGTCTAGTTACTTCTAAGGATATTCTACTGCCTTCCGGAGAAAAACAAAACTTTTCCCACAAGCATTTGAATGCTTTTGTAAGGCCTCAGGCAAAAGCTAGTTCCCATTTTGCTTGAGTGCACCTGGAACCACTACACAGCACTGCCCTATTTTTCTTCCTAGTCTATCATCTTCACCATTTTATGTGATGTTCAGTCATATGTCTATCCATTCATTCAACAAGGCTTTTTCAGTCATTGTGCTCATTTTTGGAAATCACACGATGAGGAAAGCCAGAAGCCATCCCAGTCCCCTTGGAGCTTCCTTTCTAGTAAGGGAGGAGACATGGACCAAATCATCACTAAATGTGTAATTATATAAACTTTGGGAAGTGCTGCGAAGGAAAGTTCCAAAAAGCCAATCGAGCATATAACGAGGATCCTGATCAATTCTGGCAGGACCGATAGGCATTTTCCAGGGAAGGCTTCCCCAAGCCAGTAACATCCATGCCGATAGCCAAGAAGTTTTCCAAGCAGAAAGAAGGAGTGTGCCAGGCAGACAGAAGAGTACATATCAATTCCATGACACGTTCAATGAATGAAAGAATTTAGATGTGCTGGAGCTAAATAAGTTTGGAAGGTTGGAAGGTGCCAAAATTCTACAAATTTTGAGCAGGACAATAAGGGACAAATCTGTTCGCCACCCTCCCCAATTTCTTAAGTGGCTCCGTCCTGGAGCTGTCTGCTGCAATGGGTGCCAGCTTCCTCCCTTCCAAGAGACCCAATGAGGCGGCTTTACAAAAGCAGAACCTCCAAGTGTCCAAGTCAGAGAGCATTGTAATCACAAAAATGAATCTCCTTCTGGTATAGTATATTGTATATGCAGCTTTATAGATTGCAAAGTATAATCAGTAAGGATTCTAGCAGCAAGGGATCGTGCAGTATACCCGGCTGGCAAGAGAGAAGAGCTATTACTATTCCCAGTCTAGAAGGGAGCTGGGAAAAACAGTAGTTTCTAGAACCCAAATAGATGAACTGTGTGGAGAGGGCAGCAGACAAGAGACATCATCTTCAATAAAGGGATGTAGCCAATCTGTGGTTACCCCTCAGGCAGGAAACTGGGGGGAGAAAGAGCCCAACCTCTCTCTTCCCACCCTCTGATCTCTTATTGCTGCAACTCAACCAGAGCCGGAGGGCAAGGATACACACAGGGGTCATCCTCTCAGGACATATGACAGAATAGAGAATGGCAGGGAGGTGAACCAGGTGAGGTAGTGAGGAGAGTCAGAGCATAGTGTCCAGTTTCAAATCGTAGGGGTGCCACTTATAAAGAGTGTGTTCTTAGGAATGTTAACTCATCTCTTGATGCCTCACTTTCCTCATCTGCAAAACCGAAATGATGGCAATAATACATTGGTTTGCTTTAAGGATTCATAAAGTGTTTAAACTAGTGCCTGACACATGGTCAGTGCTTATAAATGTTCTTAATGTTCTTATTTTGTGGAAGAAACTAAAATTCAGACAAGGTAAGTGACATACTCAAGCTCCTACTGTCAAAGGGGGAACAATTAAAGCCAGAATCTAGGTCTTACTGTTCTTAAGCCTCTTATCTTTCGCTTAAGCTGTCTCTTCCACTCTTCTCCAGAATCACCAAAATTATTACCGAATTGACTAATATTTAATTCAATAAGCACATTTTGAACCTTATCTCTATCAATTTTGGGGGTATTCATGCTTTCACCCAACTTTATTGCAATGTATTTGACATATAATGTCATAACTTTAAGGTGTACAAAGCATTGATTTGATATGCTTATTGCCACATATGATTACCACCATAGTTGTTAACTAATACCTTCGTCAGGTCGCGAAATTACCATGTCTTTTCTGTGGTCAGAACATTAAAGATCTACTCTGTTAGCAACTTTCAAGCACATTTTTAAAAATGTATTCACAAAGAACAGGAAAATGTTTCTCCTATTCTCTGTAACTTAATGCAAAACTACAGACCAATATCTCTTATGAATATGGACTCAAAAATCCTCCCAAAAAAAAAAGTATTAAACTGAATCCAGCAACATATAAAAAGAATTACACACAATGACCAAGTGAAGTTGACCCCAGGGATGCAAGGTTGGTTAATATCTAAAAATCAATTAATTTAGAATATCCTATTAATAGAATAAAAATTTTAAATCACATAATCATATCAATAATGCAGAAAAAGCATTTGACACAACCTGTTGTTCTTTCATAATAAATATTCAACAAACTAGTACTATAATAAAAGGGAATTTTCTCAACCTGATCAAAGGTATCTACAAAAAGCCCACAGCTACCATCACACTTAATGTGAAACACTAAATGAAATACGGGATACTTTCCCTCTAAGCTCAGCAACAAGATAAGCACGTGCATTCTCACCACTTCTATTCATCATTGTATTGGAGAGCCTAGCCAGGAAAAATGAGCAAGAAAAATAAGTAAGAGGCATCTAGGTTGGAAAGGAAGAAGTAGAACAATCTCTATTTGCAGATGACATAATCTTGTATATAGAAAATCCTAAGGAATCCCCATCAGGAAAACAAAAAACAAGTATTAAAACCAATAAATGAGTTCAGCAAGTTTTCAAGGTACAAGATCAATATACAACAATCAATTGTATTTCTGTACACTTGCAAGAAACAATCCAAAATGAAATTAAGAAAACAATTCCATTCTCAAAAGCATCAAAAACAATAAATTTAACAAGAGACATACTAGTCTTGTAGACTGAAAACTACAAAACATTTTTGGGAGAAATTAAAGAATATTTCAATAAATGGAACACATTCCATGTTTCTTGATTGGCAGAATTAACATTGTTAAGATACCAGTACTCCCCAAACTGATCACAAATTCAATGCAATCTCTATCAGAATCCCAGCTGACGTGTTTGTACAAATTTATAAGCTGATTCTAAAATTCATGTGGAATTTCCAGGGACTGAGAATAGCAAAAACATTCCTGAAAAAAAAGAATACAGTAGTTGGGCTCACCCTTTCTGATTTCAAACTCATTACCAAGCAACTATAATCAAGACTGTGTGGTACTGGCACAATGATAGATACTTAAATCAATAGAATAGAATAGAGAGTCCAGAAATAAGCCCTCACATATATGGCCAACTGATTTTTGACAAAGCTGTCTAGACCACCTAATGAGGGAATGAATCTTTTTTTTTTTTCAACATATGGCAATGGACAATTGATAGCCACATGCAAAATAATGACATTGGATCCTTACCTCACACCATCTGTGAAAAGCAACTCAAAATATATCAAAGGCCTAAATTAAAAGCAAAAACTAGGGCTGGCTGAGTGGCGCGTTAGTTGGAAGTTGGCATGGGACACCAGCTCTGAGCAGCAGGGTCCCGGTTTGGATAACACATGAGGGCCAGCAATGCTGCACCCTCTACAGCTAAGATGGTGAACAAGAGCTCAACCTGGAGGTGGGCTGCCATGAGTCACCAGCAATGGCATAGGCTGCAGTGGAGCTGCAGTGGGCCGCCGTGAGCTACCGTGAGCGGCCGGCAGCCAGCATGAGTGGCCAAGAGACACCATGAGCGGCCGTCTAGGGGCTGGTGACTGATCTGCCTCACCTGGGAAGAGAGCAATGATAACACCAACATGGGCCAATGAAGTAACTTCCTCCACAACTAGACTGGAGAACAAAAGGACAGCAACTTGTCTGTTCCCCTTCCCCAATTCCCAAAAAAATCTTTAAAAGAAGCAAAAACTATAAAATTGCTAGAAGGAAACATAAGGGTAAATATTCATGACTTTGGATTTGGCAAAGGATTCTTAGATTTGACACCAAAAACACAAGCAACCAAAGAAATAGATAAGCTGGACTTCATCAAAATTAAAAAATTTTTTGCTCCAAAGGACAGTATTTAAAAAGTGAAAAGACAACACAGAATGGGAGAAAAATATTTATATTCACATGTCTGAAAAGGAACTAGTATCTAGAATAAATAAAGAACTTTTACAACGCAATAATATAAAGATAAATATCCCAATTAAAAATTGACAAAAGAGCTTGTATTAGCCAGGCTGCCATAACAAAATACCATAGACTGGGTAGTTTAAACAACAGACATTTATTTCTCACATTTCTGGAGTTTGGGAAGTCCAAGATCAAGGTGCCAGCAGATTCAGTTCTGAAGAGGGCCCTCTTCTTGGCTGGCAGACAGCTGCCTTCTCATTGTGTCCTCACACGGTGAACAGAGAAAAAGAGGGAGCTGGTCTCTCTTCTTTTTCCAATAATAACACTAATCACCATGGGGCCCATACCCTTATGACCTCATCTAAATCTAATTACCTCCCAAAGTCTCCACCTCCAAATACCTTCATATTGTGGGTTAGGGCTCCAACATATGAATTTTGCAAGGGACATACATTCAGTCCATAACAGATCTAGACAGACATTTCTCCAAAGAAGATATGTAGATGGCAAATAAGCCCATGAAGAGATGTTCGACATCATTAGGGAAATGCAAAACAAAACCACAATGAGATATCACTTCATACTCAGTAGTATAGCTAGAATCAAAAAATCAGATAGTGACAGTGTGGGGAAGGATGCAGAAAAATCAGAACACTCATACTCTGCTAATAGGAATATAAAATAATGCAGCTGCTTTGGAAAATAGCCTGGCAGTTCCTCGAATGATTAAACATAGTTACCATATGACACAGCAATTCCAGTCCTAGGTAAATACCCAAGAAAAATGAAAACATATGTCCACACAGAAATTTGTAAATGAATGTTTATAGCAACATTGTTTGTAACAACCAAAAAGTGTAAACCACTCAAATGTTTATAAATGGGCAAACTGATAAACAAAATATAGTATATTCATGCAATAAAATGTATGGAATATTATCCGCCATAACAAGGAATGAAGTGTTAATATATGCTACAACATAGATTAACCTTGAAAACATTATGCTGAATGAAATGAACCAGTCACAAAAGACTACATACTATATGATTGCATTGATATGAAAGTCCAGGGAAGTCTATAGAGATGGAAAGTGATTGTCTAGGTTTGGGGGAGAGGGAAATGGCAGATGGAGATGATAGCTAAAGGTATAGAGTTTTTTTTGAGGTGATGAAAATATTCTAAAGTTGGCTCTGGTGATGGTTGTATGTATCTGTGAATATATTAAAAACCATTGCATTGCATACCTTAAATGGGTTAAATGGGTGAATTGTATGGTATTGAATTATACTCCAATAATGCTGGGGTTTTTAAAAAATTTAATATGAAGTTATTTTGTTTTGAATATGATAATTCCAGTATCTGATATCGTTTGGGCTCCTTTCTTTACTTGTGAAGGCGTATTTCCTTGTCTGTTTGTTGGTCTTCACTTATAAGCTCATATTTAGCTGATCTTTATTCCCAGAAGCCCTGAGCCCTTAAATAGGATAGGCTGTCCTCAAGAGATGATTTGTATTTGCTTTTGCCAGTAACCCAAGGACACTGCTGATCTGGGAACAATTTGGTTTCCTTCAGAATCTCCAGTTTAATCCAGGAGTCTCAGGTTTATCTCCCCAACTCTATGCAGAACTAAATGTTGGTCTCCTGCTTTCAGTGCCGATGTTGGCATTTGAGGCAGCCCCACTTGTGTGTCTGCTCACAGCTCACTTTTCAAGTTTTAGGTCACAGGTTTGGTTGGGTTGGATTTATGGGCCTGGAGATTCATTTCCCTTATCTCATGATCCCAGAACTTCAATAAAACTTAAGTCTCATGTAGGATCTAATTGTTTTGTAGGAGGGGTCTTTGAAGAATGTAGATGACCAGGCCGGCTGAGTGGCGCAATGGTTAAAAACTGGCTTGAGACGACAGAGGGCCCCCGTTCGGATCCCACATATGAGGGCCAGTGACACTGCCCTCCACAGCTAAGATGCTGAACAACAGCTCAACCTGGAGCTGGGCTGCCGTGAGTCACCGGCGACGGCGTAGGCTGCAGCCCCTGTGGCAGTGGGTTGCCATGGGCTACCGTATGTAGCCAGCAGCCAGCGTGAGCGGCCAGCAGCCACCGGGAGCGGCTGTCTAGAAGCCGGCGACTGATCTGCCTCACCCGGGAAGAGCGCAATGATGGTGCCAACTTGGACCAGTGAAGCAACGTCCTCCACAACTAGACTAAAGAACAAAACGACAGCAACTTGTCTGTTCCCCTTCCCCTAATTCCCCAGCACTGTTCCCATCCCCCAATTGCCCAATAAAAATCTTTAAAAAAAAAAAAGAATGTAGATGACCATACTGCCCCAAATGGAAATCTTTCAGGCAGAATTTTTTTTTTTAATATCAATGTCCACAGGAAATTTGTTTCATTGAATATCACTAATTTGGCCTGTCATTCCTCCTTTTTCTAGCACTTATGAGACTATCAGGAATTCTAGACTAGTCTTTCCTCCAAAGAAAGGCATCAAGACACTTAATTAACAGAATACTATATGACAAATATAAAGTATGTAAACCAAAGTACTCATCAGAGCCATCTGAGAAACTATTTTAAAATATGAATACTAGGGTTTCACTCAAGCAAGTCTGTTTCAATAGGTCTTTCTATCATTTCACCATCCTCATCTGTTTTACTAGCCAGATATTCATCGTGCAAACCAAAGATAAAATCATCTTCATTATTAATTCTAGTAGAAAACATTTACTGAAAGATTACCATGAGAAGGGCACTGCCCTAAACACTTTATCGCTGCAGCCTTACTAGGGATGTATCGCTATTATTCCCACTTTACAGATAAAGAAATTGAGACTCAAAGAGATTAAGTAACTTGATAAATGAAGTATCAGGATAACTGCTAAGCTGCTGTTACAGAGGCTCAATCATAATTCAGGGCTCATTTCTCACATTACAATCTGGGGTCAGCATAGCAGGTTGGCAGGCAACTCTAATCTATGTGGTCATTCTGAAATCCAATTCCTTCCAGTTTGTTTCTTCACCATCTCCTAGTGCATTGTCCTCATCTGCATGCTTAAAACTAACTTGTGGGAAAGAGAAAAAGGAGCCTAGAGAATGCACACCTCCTGTCTAAAAGCCTCAGCCCAGAAGGTACACACATGTGTTCTCTGATCTCATTGAGGAGAGCTGAGTCACGTGGCCAATCTTAACTACAAGGAATCCTGAGAAATGAGGTGAGGCTAGGCAGCCGTGTGCCTGGCTACAATTCCATCACTATGGAAAAGGTTGAAAATGGATGTTAATGCAAGTAAGATTAAGAAACTCTCCCCTCAGTCTAAGACCACCATCATCTCTCATTTGGACTAACGACCAGATCTCTCTGCTTCTACTGTAGATCTCTCTATTGCATTCCCCACACAGCAGAGCCATTCATTATAAATATGTCAGATTGTGTCATGCCTCTGCTCAAAATCCCTTATGACTTCACTTCTGATCCAGAATAAAACCCAATGTCCTTAATATTGCTGACAAGCCACACCAATGTTGCCTCTGATCTCGACACAGGTTTTATTTCTTCCTTCTTCCCATTGGTTTCCTTGCTCCAGTTACAGGGGTAACTCTGTTCTTTCTTAAGCAGGTAAAGCAAGATACCACCTCTGAGCCTTTGCATTTGCTGTTACAATAAGAAGTCCACCAAGAGAAACTCAAGAGAAAGAGTATTGCAGGCAGAGGGCAGGTCTACAATTCAGATGAAAGTGAGACTGACATTAAAGAACCAAAAGATGTCCAATGTGAATATATTATAGTAAGTGGGGAAGGTACTAGGTGACAAGTATGGAGAGTTGGGCTGGGGCCAGGTCCTGTAGGGCTTTGCAGAACAAAGTAAGGGCTCTGGATTTTACCAGAATACATTGATGGGAAATCATTATAAGTTTTTAAGCAGGAGAGTGGCACTATCTATTTTTAGTTATAAAAGGATTGCTCAGGTTGATGTGTAGACAGTGGTCACAAGCCTGGAGGCAGGAAGACAATTAGTGTGGCTTCCTATTACCTACTCAAATGTCTCCACTAGGCCCTCAACTAGTCTTCTACTCACCCACACAAGTTCTTTGCCCCATAGTCTATTCATTTCCCCAGATGTAACCTCCTCCACGAATGAATGAATGAATGAATGAATTTGTATCTTAACATTAATACACCATAGGAACTTACAGTCAATAAACATTTAGTGAGCATTATAAAACTTTTGCAAGGCACAATGCTCTGCTGTGGTTAGAACAAATATGACTGAGGCACTCTCCTTGCATTTAACTTTTTAGTTCATTGAGAAAGATGTTCCATACATCTGTAACTAACACACCAGCTACAAGGAGTCACAAGTTAAATTTCACGGAGAGTTTCAAGGAATGGATGACCACTTCCAGGTGGAGAAGTCGCAAAAGATGTCATATTTGAATGGAGTAAGGCTTGAATAGGTGAAAATGGTCAGGAAAGGTATTTAGGTCTACGAAAATACATTGACTTAGAATCTTGGATCAGAGACAGAAATTAAAGGTCATTTGGTCCAAAACTCAGTTTCCATAAATATAATCAAATGACAGTATTTTATGGCCAAACAAGTGCTCTTTCAACTTCGTGCTTTCCCAATAACCTTAAATGCAGTTTTCTAATAAGACTGCAACCTTGAAGAGCCACAAAATTGTGTTGTAAGTTGAATTATGGCTGGACCAGTAATAAAAATACAAGACAATAGTCAGGCTTGGAAGAGAAAATGTCCAGATTATCTGTTAAAGTCTCCTCTACAATACAATAAAGTTTCTGGTGCTCTTCTACCTTCTTTTCTAATTCAAATATATAATCTACTTTCATGCCAATATAGACAAAGCTAATGAAATTTAACTTCTGCCTGTTTTTGGAAGCTGAGTTAAGTCAATAATACACACGTACTTTAGAATTTTGTCTATTTGAACATTCATAACCTGCTGCTACCCTTTAAAAAAATCCCAGAAGCTTTAGACTGATATAAAGTAAAATCATCATAATAATTAACTAGTATTCATGTGCAAATTGTCTATAAATTTCAACCATTTCATGACACTGCCAGTAAAGATGTTTTAATTTACCTTTTGATTCTCATTGTTTAATAGAGTAGCGTGCTATAACATCCCATAGAGATCAGAGGATGCATACATTTTCAGGGCTGAAAGATTAGTGTAAGGAATAGGCAGAAAAGTCATTACAATTCTCTGTGTCCAGTCTGAGTTGACAAAAATCCTTAGCATTTTTCTCACAGTGTTGCTTTGATGACAAGAAGATAAATCAGGAAGTATTTCAAGGGCAATGCTTTATACACAGCACCATATCAGGAACCATGGGTATTCAAATAGATGCAAAAGATGCAGTCTCTGCATTTAGGAAATATGCACTTTTTGGAAACTAAGATATGTATATTTGTGTATCTATATAGTCTGAGAAAGAGCCAGAGTGAGAAAGAAACATCGAAACAGAATATTAGATAACATTTGCACTACAGACATTAAAAAGGGAGAAGTTAGCTATCGGCGGGAGTTAGAGAAGGCTTTGTGGAGGAGAGGGAAACTTCAAACAAGGTTAAGACTTACATAGTTATATTAAAGAAAACAAAGTGTTCCAGTTAAACAGAATCGCACAGCAAAGACACAGAGGTATTTCCTCCTTCCTTTATTAAGCCATTCAGCGATCGTTTAATAAACTCTTAGTTTATATGAGGACCAGTAACCAGTATCATCAGAGATGAGCTGAAAGATGAAATCATGCTCCCTACCTTTATGGGAATGGCTTAGAAGACTCTTTAATCTTCTAACCCAGTGCCTACTCTATAATTGGCTTTTGTTAAATATTTATTAAAACAATGAGGCTTCTGCTACTTTCTCAATGCATCTTCTTTTTTTAAAATACCCTCTATCCATTTCACCCTATTCGCCTGTCTTTCACGAGATTGTTTTCCATCTGCTGCCCTCATAGCCCACAGTCATCAGCAGCATTAGCAGTTCACTGGGAACAACCACTGGAAATCCAGCCAAGGTGCGCGGGTTGACAAAGTTCAGCAATGAAATGACTCAGAGCCACCTGATGGCAAGTTAACATAAAGGGCAATCATGGTTTGGAGCAAATATCATTATTATCTGGTAGCCAGGACACTTACTTCTGGGAGAAAATAAGGGCAGTGACCTGCCAGCCCCTGCCAACTGGAACAAAGTGTATGCAAATAAGATCATACGCCTCTCCTTGCCCTGAGCCCTAAACAGCTTTAGGTTTACATCCATTCTAAATGCAAAGGCAGCTCCAGAGAACACTGTGAAATAGGTTCTCTATCTTCAGGGCCCTATTATCCTTTACTTTGCTTCTCCCTCAGAGGCTTTCTCTGCCCAAGTATCTGTTCTTCAGGCCAACCGCAGGCTTCTCAGAGCCTCCTCTCTAAGCTGGATAGACCTCTCCTTTGCCCATATGGAGGCATATGATCATTGCTAGACAAAATCATGCAGTTAGCTGGTTGGTTTCCTTGTATTCATCATAACCTTCTGCTTTACTAGGAAAATAGAAGTCATCTCCTTTTCCCACTGTGAAATGTATACCTATCCGTATATATGTGTTCATCATCTCCTTTCCTACCATTTCAACACAGAGTTGTAGTTAAGACCATGGAATTAGACTACCAAAGTTCAAAGCCCAGCTATACCACTTACTAGCAATGTGATATTGGGTAAGTCTTTTAGTCTCTCTGGGCTTCAGTGTCCTTAAGAGCAAAATGGCGGTAATTTTAGAACCCACCTCATTGAGTTGTTGTGAGCTTACAAAGGAAAGCCAATATCACTATGATGATCAATAAAGCAAGATCTAAGTTTATTTACTTGCAAGGCAAGGGAGTATGCACCAGTGAAGAAGTTCGTGGGGGTAGGGGGGGATTATATAAATAAATGAGGGGGCAGGTGAAGTTCCCAGTGGTTATACTAATTAAGAGTAAGAAGTTTGGACTCTGGATAGTAAAGAATGACTTCATAGGTCTGCAAAAGCCCATTTTTCATTGGTCAAGAAAGAATCTTTGGTTAGATTCAATGAGGGGCTGCCATATATATGTTCACAGAGTTCTTAATCATTTTTCTAGCTTCAGGTGGTTAGAATCAGTTGTGGTGCAATATAGCATTCAGTTTTGGTAATTTCCTAAGCAAGCGATGTTATAAGTAGGAATGTACCCTTCTTCAGAGGATTAATTATTTAATCCATGTAAAGCATTTAGAACACTGTTTGGTATATGATAAACCCTCAATAAATGGTTAACTTTTATTATTCATTACTAAAATGCTCTGAATCCTGTTTACTATATGTTTATTATCTTCCCAAGAGGCTCTAGGCCCAACACACCTGGTGTCTAGCTTTAGAGCACACCAGAGTACCACCTAACCAGCTCCACAAATGACACACAGGAAGGGAGGGCTGGGCTGGCATCAGAGCCCTGCTAAAGCAACTCCTGTTCCCTGTGGTCAGGCCATGCACAATAGTTCCTCCATTGTAGTCATAGCCAATCCTCACAGCCAGTCAACCTGAGGGTCAACCCAACCACTGGCATGCCAACAGCAATCGAGGCCCAAGTACAACAGGAGGGAGCACACAACCCACACAGGGGTTACCCCTGGAGTACCCAGCTCAGGTGACCAGGGAGACCATGCCACTGAGCCTCAAAAGACACCTACTATATAAGGCCACGCTATCAAAACCAGGAGACATACCAGATCTACTTAATATAGAGAAAAAGAAAAGTAAAACAAAAACAGAGAGAGTCAGCCAAAATGAAGAGACAAAGAAACATGTGCACAACGAAAGAACAGAACAACAAAACTCCAGAAAAGGAACTTATATGCAATGGAGATGGGCCAATCTACCAGATATAGAGTTCGAAACACTGGTTATAAGGATGCTCAGTAGATTACGGGAACAATTGATTAACTCAGTGAGAACATACACAAAGAGATGGGAAAAAAAGAGGGAGGGAGAGAGAGAGAGAGAGAGAGAGAACATAAAAAGAACCAGTCAGAAACAAAGAATGCAGCAAGAGCAATGAATAATACACTGGAGGGAATCAACAGCAGATTAGATGAAGCAGAGATTAAATCAGTGATCTGGAAAACATGGTAGCAGAAAATTCCCAATTGGAACAGCAAAAAAAATAATAATCCAAAAAAATAAGGATAGTTTAAGTGACCTCTGGTACAACATCAAGTGTACCAACATTCACATCATAAGGGTATCAGAAAGAGAAAAGAGAGCAACGGGTTAAAAACTGATCTGAAAAAATAATGACTGAAAATTTTCCTAACCTGGTGAAGGAAATGAACATACAAGTGGAAGAAAGTGCAGAGAATCCCAAACAAGATGAACCTAAAGAGGCCCACACCAAGACACATCATAATTAAAATGCCGAAGCTTAAAGACAAAAAGAAAATCTTAAAAGCAGCAAGAGAAAAGCAGTTAGTTATTTACAATGGCACTCCCATAAGACTGTCAGCTGATTTCTCAACAGAAACTTTGCAGGCAGAAAGGAGTGGCATGAAATAGTCAAAGTGATGAAAGGCAAAGGCCTATAAACAAGATTACTCTACCAGTAAAGCTATCATTCAGAATCAAAGGAGAGATAAATAGTTTCCCAGGCAAGAAAACACTGAAAGAGTCCATTACCACTAAACCAGTATTACAAGAAATGTTAAAGGGACTTCTTCAAGAAAAAAATACATTTAAAATATGGATAAGAAAATATAGGAAAGGGCCAGCCAAGTGGCATGTTGGTTAGGAGTTGGCTTGGGATGCCAGCTCTACGCAGCAGGGCCCTGGTTCGGATCCCACATGAGGGCCAGTGACGCTGCACCCTCTGCAGCTAAGATGGTGAACAACAGCTCGACCTGGAGCTGGGCTGCCGTGAGTCACCAGCGACGGTGTAGGCTGCAGTGGGGCTGGCTGGCAGCAGGCATGAGCCGCCGTGAGCAGCCATCCAATGGCCAGTGAGAAACTGCCTTACCGAGGAAGAGCACAATGATAACACCAACATGAGCCAGTGAAACGACATCCTCCACAACTACACTGAAGAACAAAAGGACAGCAACTTGTCTGTTACCCTTCCCTGATTCCCCAATGTTGTTACCCTCCCCCCAATTCTCCAATAATAAAATCTTTAAAAAAAAAAAAGAAGAAAAAAAAAGAAAATATAGGAAAGAAAAAAATTCTCATTGACAAAGGCAAATACTTAGTAAAAACAATGGATCGACCAACTGTAAAGTTAGTACAAAGGCTAAAAGGCAAAAATAGGAATATCATGTGTAATTCAATAATAAAATAAAGGATATACACAAACACATACACAAAAGAATTAAGAAAACATAAAGGTAGGGGGATTCGTAAAAATTGTAATGATTTTAGAATGTGTTCAAACTTAATCAACTATCATCATTAAAATTGACTGCTATAAACATAGTTTGGTATATATGAAGCACATGGTAACCACAAACCAAAAATCTACAAGAGATATACAAGAAATAAAAAGAAAAGAATCTAAACATAGCACTATAGAAAATCATCAACATACAAGAGGAGAGTAAGAAAATAAAAAAGGACAGAGAGGGACTACTGAAACATTCAGAAAACAATGGCAATAACTACATACCTATTAACAATTACTTTAAATGTAAATGAACTAGATGCTCCAATTAAAAGGCATAGGGTGGTTAAGGGGATTTTTTTTTTAAAGACCCATACATACACTGCCTACAAGAAGCCTACTTCAGATAAAAAGACACACACAGACTGAAAGTAAAGGAATGGAAAAAGATATTTCATGCAAACAGAAAAAAAAAAAGCTGAAGTAGCAATACTTATATCAGCCAAAATAGACTCTGAAACCAAAGCTGTAACAATAAACAAAGAAAGGCATTAATTTCATAATGATAGAGGAATTAATCCAAGAAGAGGGAATAACTCTTGTAAACATTGACCCACCCAACATAGAAGCACCTAGATATATGAAGCAAACATTGATGACATAATGGGAAAGATTGACAGTGAGACAATAATAGTAGGAGACTTTAATACTCCATTGACATCAATGGATAGATCATCCAGACAGAAAATCAACAAGGAAACAGATGCCTTAAATGATACTTTAAACCAAATGGATTTGATTGATATATGTAGGACATTTCACCCCAAAGCAGCAGAATATACATTCTTTTCAAGTGCACAGGGAACATTTTCCAGGATAGGCCACATATTAGGCCACAAAACAAGTCTCAATAAATTTAAGAAGATTGAAATCATATTAAGCATCTTCTCTGATCACAATAGTATAAAACTAGAAATCAATGACAATAAGAAAGCTGAAAACACGTGGAGGCTAAATAACATGCAGTAAACAATAAATGGGTTAACAAGTAGATCAAGGAAGAAACCAAAAGATACTTTGTGACAAATTAAAATGAAAACACAACAACCCAAAAATCTACAGGACACAGCCAAAGCAGATTTAAGAGGGAAATTGATATCAATACAGGCCTATCTCAAGAAACAAGAAAAATCTCAAATAACCAATCTGACCTTACATCTAAAAAAACTAGAAAAATAAGAATAAACATAGCCTAAAGTGAGTAGAAGGAAGGAAATAATAAAGATTGAGTGGAAATAAACAAAATAGAGTCTAAAAGAACAATAGAAAAGATTGATGAAACCAATAGCTGGTTCTTAGAAAAGATAAACAAAATGGATAAACCTTTAACCAGACTAATCAAGAAAAAGAGAGAGATTGCCCAAATAAATAGCAAACCCTAAAAATTCCACCAAAAAACTATTAGAACTTATAAATGAATTCAGTAAATTAGCATGATACAAGATTAATATTCAAATATCTGTTGCATTTTTATACACCAATAACAAACTATCATAAAGAGAAATTAAGAAAACAATCCCATTTTCAATTGCATCAAAAAGAATAAAATATCTGGAATAAATTTAACCAAGGAAGTAAAAGACATGTAATCAGAAAACTGTAAGACATTGATGAGAGAAATTGAGAAAATACTAATAAATGGAAGGATATACTGTGTTCATTGACAGGAAGAATTACCATCATTAAAATGTCCATACTACCCAAAGCAATCTACAGATTCAATGCAACCCCATTAATGTACCAGTGGCATTTTTCACAGAACTAGAACAAATACTCCTAAAATTCATATAGAACCATGAAAGACCCCAAGTAGCAAAACAATTTGAGAAAGAAGAACAAATTTGGAGGTATCATACTACCTGATGTTAAACTATACTGCAAGACTGTAGTAATCAAAACAGCATGGTACCAGCATAAAAACAGACACATAGATCAATGGAAAAAGATAGAGAGCCCAGAAATAAAATCACTCCTCTATGGTCAACTAATCTATGACAAAGGAGGCAAGAATATACAATGGAATAGAGACAGTCTCTTTAATAAATGGTGTTGGGGAAAACTGGACAGATACCTGCAAAAAAATGAAACTAGACCACTTTCTTATACCATGTACAAAAATAATCTCAAAATGGATTAAAGATTTAAATGTAAGACCTGAAACCATAAAACTCATAGAAAAAATATAGGCAGTAAATTCTTTGACGTTATTCTCACCAATATTTTTGGATATGTATCCCCAGGCAAGCGAAACAAAAGGAAAAAGTAAACAAATGGGACTACATCAAACCAAAAAGATTTTGCACAGTGAAGGAAACCATCCACATAACAAAAAGACAACCTACTGAATGGGAGAAGATATTCACCAATGATACAATTGATAAGGTCTTAATATCCAAAATTTATAGGGAACTCATACAATTTACATGAAAAAAAATCCAATTAAAAAATGGGCAGGGGACCTGAATAGATACCGTATTTGCCGGCGTATAAGACTACTCGGCATATAAGACGACCCCCTAACATTTCCACTCAAAATACAGAGTTTGTTATATGGTCAGCTGTGTGCGATTTTGCGAGTGTGGTAAAATCGCATAACAGCAAAATCGCATAACAGCTGAGCATACACCCAGCAGCGCTGCTGATGCCTGAACGGTATGTGGAATGAAGTGGGCGGGCATTGGGAGGCCACTATGGCACGGGGCAAGCACTATGGGCAGTCTATCTGAAGTGTACCTGGCGTATAAGACGACCCCCCACTTGGAGGCATATTTTTCAGGGCCAAAAAACCGTTTTATACGCCGGAAAATACGGTAGTTCTCCAAAGAGGACATACAGATGACCTATAGACATATGAAAAGATGCCCAATATCACTAATCATCAAGGAAATACAAATTAACACCACAATGAGATAATGCCTCACACCCGTCAGAATGGCTATCATCAATAAATCAACAAACAAGTGATAACGAGAATGTGCACTGTTGGTGAGATTGTAAATTGGTGCAGCCACTGTGGAAAACAATGTGAAGTTTCCTCAAAACATTAAAAATAGAACTATTATATGACCCAGCAATTTCACTTCTGAGTATTTATCTGAAGAAATCCAAAACACTAATTTGAAAAGATATATGCACCCCTATGTTCATTGAAGCATATTTACAATAGCCAAGATGTGGAAGCAATCTAAGTGTGCACTGATGGATGAATGGATAAAGAAGAGGTGTCACATATATACAGTGGAATATTACTCAGCCATAAAAAAGAAATTGTACCATTTAAGTAAGACAATATGAGTGGACCTAGAGGGTATTATGCTCAGTGAAACAAGTGAGGCAGAGAAAGATATCAAATGATTTCACTTATATGTGGAATCTGAAGTTGAACAAGTCTATAAATTTCATTTACTTTTCTCCTGTTAAATTCAAGTAAAGATAAATTAGCACTTTTCATTTTTGAAAAGCATTTTTAATAATATCCTATTAGAATTATATTTATATACATACACAGATACAGTATAGAGAGGTGATAATTAAGAGGATGTCTACCAAATGTTAATGATGATTATTTCTGGCTAATTGAAAGTGGGTGTTTTGCTTGTTTTTATTTTCTATTTTCTTTAATTTTTCTGTAGTGCTTAAATTTTTGTGATAAGCATGAATCAGTTTTACAAAACCAATGCTTTTTAAATGGGCCCCTGCCTTCTGAGCTACTGCAGGGTATGGCTGGGGAGAGAAAAGTTGACCAGAAGGCCCACGATCATGAGTCTCATACTTACAAAGAACAGAAACTTTGATTTTTTAACGTTCTCTCCAAAATGAAGACCCACGTACTGTAACTGAGATACACTGACAAAATGAAACATTTAAAATATAGCACATATTCTTCTTTTTGAAATTATACCCGGAGCCTCAAGATGTCCTGCCACTTTCACACCTCAAGAGGCCCTGCATACATTACAGTTAAGAAGTGTTGATTTAACACAATGGAAGTATAAGACCCAGAGGAGGAATCCTAGAGGCTCCTTTCTCCTTCCTAAATGGTGCCCCGTTTATAGCTTTCTACCAAGCAAATACTATACAACCCTGATAATGCCACCATGCTTGCAAGCACTGGGGAAAAAGGAGCTAATCTTTACTCGCTATTTCTGGAACTTATTTAATGCACAAATATCTTTGAGTTATGATGCCTGTAGCTGATTATTTGTTTTGATTTGGCTTGACTTTGGCTTGCCTTCTCTCTGATCTGATAACTCAATTCCTAATCTTACGATATATTTATCTTTGGCAAGGACTCACTGCTTTTTTTACAAGTAAATTTCTGATTAGATTATCCTTTGCAGGGGAAGGGACAACCTGAACTTACATTACACCTATGGGTTTTAGTTCCTACCTCTCCCTTGTCTCACTGCTTTTCAACCCCGGCTGACTGTAAAAGAGTGTGATACTGGACAAAATGAACCAAGAAAATAGTGTAACTAATTTGCTCATAGAAGCTTCTTCTGTGGCAACGAAGGAGGAAAGGATTCATGAGAGTGTTGAGAACTTTTGGCCGCATCAATATTCAGGATAATGAAATTGAGCTCCTCATGGGAAAACAGGCCTGGGACTCATGGCTTCTCACTGCTCCTGGGCCGTGATAAAAATAGTTTTGATCCTGGATTTAGGAGACCTGGGTTCAAATTCTGGGTCTGCAATGGCAGACCTGCCCTATAAGAAATCCTGAAGTAAGGCCTTCATGTGAGATGAAAGGATACTAGACAGTAAGTCTCATCCTTACAAAGAAACAAAGAGTGCCAGTAAGCATAACTACATAGGTAACTATAAAAGATACCATAAATGTATTTTTTGTTAGTAACTTTTCTTCTTCTAGATGATTTAGAAGACAGCTGCATAAAGTAATAATGATAAGGCTGTCGGCTGCGTTATAAAGCCAAAAGACATAATCGTAGGACAATAATAACAAAAAGAGAGAGGGAGCAAAAGGCACAATACTGAAATCGGAAAAAAATAGAGTAAATAAATAAATTAAATAAATAAATAAAAATAATTCCTAGCTCTGCCAGTTACTACCTATATAAACTTGAGCAATATTTTTACACAACTTGAGTCTCAGTGTTCTCCTACATAAAGTAATTTTTAAAATCTTATCCTTAAGTAAAACAACATTTACTTACAAGGTTATTGATAGGATGAAGTGAAAACAATGTTTTGGAAACATTTTATACAGTAATTTGAGCAAGTGCTCAATAAATGATAGAATGCTTCTTCTGGGTAATGAACACTTGGTAGTTTATTATACTATTTTCTCCACTTTCTGTATCTTGAAATTTTTTTATAGTGAAAAATCTATTTTAATTCCAACTTCCTTCATTTTATGACCTTCTTTTCTTTGGTACTTTTTTATTTAAACTATAATTTTATGAATGAGCATGGAAAAAGAGGTTAATTTTAAATTACTAAATAAGTTGTCGTCACAAGATTTTTTGGGGGAATACAAGTAGATGAAACATAAATTAGGAAGCTTTCAACTCCGGTTTGCACAGAGATATATCACACAATCTTGAAATGAAAAAATCCAGATTAAGAAAGACAGTTCTTTAGTAAGCCATTGTTATCCCAATAAACTTTAATTTAAATAAATAAATAAAATAAAAAAGACAATTCTTTAACCTTTGTCCCCTGTTCTCTGGGATGACCCCCAATACTCCACACTTCCTGGTATTCACGTCCTTGTGTAATACCCTTCCCTGGAGTGTGGACTGGATCTATTGAGTGGCTTTTAATAAACAGAATGCAAAAAAAAAAAAAAAAGGAATGGGATGTCATTTCTGAGGTTAAATTATGAATAGTTGTGACTACTGTCTTGCCTGTACTCTCCACCTGGCTCTGCTCACTTGCTTGCTTTGGTGAAGCAAGTGTCCATGTGTCCATGTTGTAAGCTACCCTGTGGAGAGGCCCACAAGCAAGGAACTGTGGGAAACTTCTGGCCAACAACCATGTATGAACTTGGAAACGGATGCATTTCCAATTGAGCCTGCAGATGACTGCAGCTCTTCCGACACCTTGAGGGCAACCTCATGAGAGAGTCTAAGCCACAGAACCCAGATAAGCAGGGCCAAATTCCTGACCCACAGAAACTGCAACATAAAAAATGTTGTTTTAAACTACCAAATATTAGGATAATTTTTACATAACAATATACAACCAACGCACCTGTCTCATGGCAAAAGGATTCATTGTACAATGTCCATAAATATGAAGATCTATGGATTCAAAATATACGCTTTTCCAGAAGTCAACTTACACTCAGTTTTTTTAGGAACACTTCTATTGCACAAAGCATGTCTCTGATGGCATACACAGGAGTTACACTTATCACCCAGAATATTCTTATACATTTTTAAGTTAAAATTTCATCAATATTTACCTAAGATTTTCCTTGTCTATTTGTTTTTCCCAATCAGTGTTATTGCCCCAATTTTTCTAAATGAAATCAATTTGTTAAAAACAAGAAGGAGGAAGAGGAGTGAAGGAAAAGAAAAAGAAAGACAAGACACATTAGGTGAGGTCATCAGATATGCACTGGCCACAAAAAAATTTACAAACTAAAGTTTTAAAAATACCTCGCATGCCAAGAAGAATGACTAAGAAAAATGATTTCCTACATTGATGTCTATTCTCTAGCTGGGCACAGCAGATCAACTCACCTATTAATTATTTGCTGAGTCCCTTTGATAGCTTCAGCACTCTGCTATTACAGTCCAACAAAGGAGTAGAATCTTACAGAAGTATCTGGAGCATTTGGGGAGACTTAACAAGCATATGCAAAGGTACAAAGCCATCAATCAAATGGCTTATGTATAAAGGAAATTATTCAGCAGTTTGGAAACTAAAGAAATCTGAGGAGGCTTCCCAGAAGAAGAGGACTTGAGATGAAACAAAGGAAGAGCTGACTTTGTTCTTATTGTTCAGAGTAAGGAGAAAATCCCTGTAAAGTAATGGAGACAGGAATGAGCATAAAGTAGGTCTGAAGGTGGGAGAAGCACAAAGTAAGGCACAGTGAAATGACAGGATGATTAAGAAACAAGAACACATATTGAGGTATACCTCAAAGGCAGGGCGAATATGCAGACTATTCCCAGTCCAGTACTATGTATCTGATCACTGTAATAATATTAATCACTCATTGCATGCCTACTACATGCTGAGCACTATGTTAAGTGCTTTGCATATAGATCTCATTTACTCTTTATAAGGAAGATTCTTATCATGTGTCCTCTACAGACAAGAACACTGAGGGGCTCAGGGAGGTTAAATAACTCACCTGAAGTCACAAGCTATTATATATGTGGCAGAGCCAAGATTCAAGTTCAGGTCTGACTGGCACCAAAGCCCAAATTCCTGGCCATGATACCATTCTGACATCAAGTACAGAAAACAGGCAAAGAAATTAATTCTGAAACTATTCTGGAAACTCTTCATAAATAAGTGCTTATATTCACCTGAGTGTCCCCTGGTGAGTGTGGACAGATCCGAATGCAGGGCTGCTGCACGGTCCAGGGGGCACTTCCAGTCTTGGCTGCACTACTATCCAGCTATAGGACTCGCAAAGCCACTGATACTGGGTTCCTCTGCATGGTCTTTAAGGTCACGATCACCTCTAAACCCTATGAGCACTATTTGTTTTGCATGCTCAAGGCTTACTTCTTGTGACTATGCCAAAATATCCAGATACTATGGTGAATTGTATTGACTTAAAACATTATGGTTTGTTTTTTGTTTTTGTTTTTTCCAGTTCTGAGCTACTGATCCTATACAACCTGCTAACTATGGCTCTGTTTTCCTTGGAGCACAAAAGTAGCAACAAATGCAACTTTAAAAAATACGTGTTATCATTTATTACTTAATATCATGCTGTTCACTTTGCACCCAAGAAGCACAAACCCTCAGGCAAAATAGGAGCTCTAATTCAATTTTGCAAAGAAGATAAATGACAAAAGATGTGAATTCTTAAGAAGCTGGGAGGAGGCTTGTTTTTATTACTCCTCATTCAACTTCCAAACCTCACTGGTGCTGTCAAGACATTTTTGTGAAAATAGCTCATTCCTTCTAGAGACTTCAATATTATATTATTCCAAGGGAGAAAAAAAATTTCCATAGCTCGTAGTCTATAATTGGACATATTTTCACGTTAGGTTGTTGTTTCTTTTTTGCTTTGTTTTTTTTCCCTAATTGGCTTACTGAATTTAACTTTATATAATCCTCTGAGCAATATCCCCAAAATCGCAGTGCTGTGTTTGATCTATTTCTATGGCAGAATGAACTTCCCTCCTCCACACCTTAAGTGGAAATCTCTTCATCCACCATTTTTACTTCTGGGATGTTATTCCTCATGAAAGCTCTTTCTTATAATAGAAAATGAGAGACACACGAGTAAACATCTTGGACATTCTAATGTAGAGTGATGACAAGGTTCTAGAGCAAATGTGGTTGGATTACAGCTAGGTCTTCTACATGTCAACATGCATATTATAAGAATCTGGACTGGGGCCTGAATTGTATTCTATTCCAGAATTTGGAATGTCATTCATTGTATTCTTCTATTCAAGAATTTGGAATGTCATTCATTGTATTCTTCTCTTCCAGAATTTGGAATCTCATTGGAATGCTAAGAGAGACTATTAATTCATAAACTGAAGGGTTGTAGGTTTTACCTTACTTGCACACTAACAATTAAGCCCTGCTATTAGTACATACAAGTTTATATATACGAGTATATGCTGGCAGTACACACACCCTTTGGATCAGAGACAAAGGCTGTTTATTAATCACAATACAATCAGCAGCCAAAGCAATATTTTGTGCTGGTTCCCAAAGCCCCAATCCCCACAGGGTGACACAGTGAGGACCAGATGTTACATGGGCAAGCACTGGGGTGCATCACAGGAAAGGATCCACCAAATTAGGAAAAACCCACTTATATGACCTGCCCATTCTCCTCTCCAGAGAAAGAGGATTTATCTTTCCTCTGAAATGTAAGCAAATCTCCCCAGGGAGAGGAAGAGGATTAACTATCCTGGACTGTGTCTGCAGAAGGAGACATTTCTAAGCTTTATTTCTAGCTTCCAAGGTCATTTGCTCTTCAA
Source organism: Hipposideros armiger (assembly GCF_001890085.2). NCBI lineage: Eukaryota > Metazoa > Chordata > Mammalia > Chiroptera > Hipposideridae > Hipposideros > Hipposideros armiger. The sequence continues at coordinate 139,079 of NW_017731866.1, read as the reverse complement.
GCATCCTTGAACAGATAGTCCAAAAAGTGTAGGAATGCCACAGCAAATTGCCTTCCAACACAGATAAGACGGGACAGAAAGTAGCTGCTGCCTCCAGAAAGCTATTTATCAGAAACAAAACCCACAAGTTTGAAGCCTCCCTCCCAGACAAGCCCACACCTGGGTACTCGGGCTTTCAGGCTGCTCTTTCACATCCCAACATTATCTCAGGGAGAAGTGGAATCTCAAACTCTGGTAGATTACCAACGGAAAACCAGAAAAGCACCTGACAGAGAGGAGGAAAAAAATTGAAATAAAAAATCAAGAGGACAGAAATCAGGGAAATCAGATAGGTTCAAGTGGTGCTTGGGAGAAAATAGTTTTTAGGAACATTTCTCAATAGGAATGCCTCATTGCTTTCTTATAGGATATACATAGTCTCATATAAGACAGGAAAGAAACCATTTAAGGTGTTTATCAATTTATACGGTGTCCCTGGAGTCTGGAGATTGCTAAGAGCCCTCAGGTTAATCCAAAGGAGAAATGATATAATCCAAGATAGGTTCAGAGTGGAAGAGAATTTACCCTGTAATGTCCATGTCCACAAGCCATATAGTATAACTCCATCCAGGGAGGCCTGAGACTTGTGGGTTTTGTTTCTGCTAAATAGCTTGCTGGAAGCAGCACTTTCCTTCTGTCAGTAGGCAGACCATTCTGCCAAGGGAAGCTCACATCAGCAGCTCACATGATTGTGGCCAATTAAGACACTTCATTAGCATGTTGCCATTTCTCAGTGTGAAAGACTGGTCTGAAATGGGACAGGCTATGATTGACAACCCAGGTACCAATCAATGTACCACTTGACAACATTGAAGTAGTCCTTTGGCAAGAACAGCTCTGAAACTGGGTTATGCTCTTGGCCACACATCAACCAATGTTGCTGAAAAATTGAAAGCATCTTGTCTGGGAAAGAGGCATTACCTCTATTTCCTAGCTCAGGTATTTTCTTCTGGCATTCACCAGCTGGGCAGGCAATCAGTCAAGATGCAGTCTCTTTGGACTTTCATTTGCTGAGAAAAATGGCCCTCCAGACTCGTTGTGATATTTTGGGAACATTAAGCTGAGTGAAATTCAGGGTCATCTCACAGGTTAATGATCAAAATCATTAAACAGGCTACACTAATCTTCCTGCCCACAAGAATAATTTCAGTCATTTAACTTCTAAAAATGAGGACACCAGGAAAGAGAGGTTGAAATCGGAAAAACTGAGCAACTTGCATGCTCCATAAACTAAAGTTCATGTCCTAACTAATATAAGAGGAAGAAGGTTTAGAGGGGTCCTTGCTCTTTGCTTATAAGTTATATATCCAAAAATATATCTACAAGATTTTTTTCCTTTGCTTTTAGAATACCAGATGCTATAAATTAAGTTTTAACGGCTTGGTTTACTGTCTACCTCTCTTGTAACTAAATTATGCTTTATGTACTATGATTAAATTAAGTTCTTCTTGCAAACCAGCCATTATGCCTTCATTTATATATCTTTGCTCCATAAAATACTGTATTCACAATCCTTTCAAGCCTCTAACCTATAAGAGTATTTACTTAGGCATTATATTATTCAAACTCCAATTGCCCATGGGCATTGTTTAATCCTTGAAATCTGGGACAAACTTAAAAGTGCTAGAAACAATGCTTTCAAGTTCTTATCTCTCCTTATTTCCTCCACCTATTTAAACCATTAATTCTTAAGAAAATATTTCTTCATCAGAAGAAAGGTTTTCCCAGACAAGCTTTGCTGACCATCTCAAGCAGACAACCCCAGAGTTACAACAGCAGTTCAATCTAACATAAAGGACACATGATGAATGAGAGGCCATTTCAGTCTGGGAAATAAATATTCACCAACAGGAGTGGTGCTCAGACATGCATCACTGAATATTATAAGGGAAGGAAATCCTGTCTCTCTTAAATAACATTGAACCCAGAACTGCCAAAGCTTATAGCTGGAAAGTGAAAATCCAGATAGAAGAGATCTCTGAAAAGTGGTTTGTTTTAGTCTTACTGTGTAGTAGGCAGAATTCTAAGATGACCCCCAAATCACATTAGGTAATAACCTCTCCTTGGAATATGGGTACAATCTGTGAATATGATGAGCTATTACTCCTGCGACTGGTTTACATTATATGGCACAGTTGACTCTTTTGAATTGTTAGTAAAAAACATAACAAAATCTACCATCTTAACCATTTTAAAGTGTACAGTTTAGTAGTGTTAAGTATATTCATATTGTTGTGCAACTGATCTCCAGAAAGTTTTCATATTGCAAAATTGAAACTCTACACCCATTGAAAACCAACTCCTCATTTCCCTCTCCCCTAGCTTCTGGCAACCTCCATTCTACTTTAGATATCTCATATAAGCAAAATCATACAGTATTTGTCTTTTTGTGACTGGCTTGTTTCACTTAACATATGTCCTCAAGGTTTATGCATGGTGTAGCATGTGACAGGATTTCCTTCCTTTTTAAGGCTGGATAATATTCAGTTGTATGTATATAGCCCATTTTGTTTATCCATTTATACATCAATAGACATTTGGGTTGCTTCCACCTCTTGACTATCGTGAATAATGCTGTAATAAACACAGGTGTGCAAATATCTCTTTGAGACTTTGCTTTGAGTTCTTTTGCATATATACTCAGAAGTAGGATTGTTGGATCATATGGTAGTTTATTTTTTAAATTTTGAGGAACTGCCATACTCTTTTCCATAGCACTTGCACCCTTTAACAATCCCACCAACAGGGTACAAGTGCTCTAATTTCTCTATATCCTTGTCAACACTTGCTGTTTTCTGTTGTTTGATAGTAGCCACCCAAATGGATATGAAATGACATGTCATTGTGGTTTTGATTTGCATTTCTGTAATGATTAATGATATTTAGCATCTTTTCATTTGCTTTTTGGCCATTTATATAGTCTTTGGAAAAATGTCTATTCAAGTCCTTTACCTGTTGTTTAATTAGTTTATTTGTTTTGTTGTTCTTGTTTAGTTGTAGGAATTCTTTATATATTTTGGATATTAACTCCTTACCAGATACATTATTTGCAAATTTTTTCTCCTAGTCCATTGTCTACCTTTCATTGTTGATGATTTCCTTTGACGCACAGAAGTTTTTAAGCTTGGTGTAGTACTATGTGTATATGAGGATTTTTGCTTTTGGTGCTTGTAGTGTCAAATCCAAGAAATCATTGCCAAATTCAATGTCATGAAGTTTTCTCTGTATTTTTTCTAGAAATTCTATAATTTGGAGATTTCATTTAGATCTTTAATCCATTTTGAATTAATTTTTGTATATAATACAAGATAAGGGTCCAGTTTCATTATTTTGCATATAAATATTCAGTTTTCCTAGCATTATTTGTTGAAGAGATTGTGCTTACCCTATTGAGTGGTCAGCATCCTTATTGAAAATCATTTGGGCATATACACAAGGGTTTATTTCTGAGCTCTCTATCCTATTTCATTGGTCTATATGGGCACAGTTGACTTAAGAAAGGAAGATTATTTGGGTGTGCCTAACCTAATCACATGAGCCATTTAAGAGCAGAAAGTTTTCTCTGGCTGGTCCACATGAGAAATCAGCATGAGCAAGATTTGACAAAGACATGTTGCCGAAATGGATGGGGACAAGTGTCTAGAACCTGAGTGCAACTCTAGGAGTTGAGAGTGTTGCCCAGTTGACAGCCAACAACTCCAAGGAAATTAATTCTGTCAACAATTTAAATGAGCGTGAAAGTGGATCTTCCCTAGTCAAACCTCCTAATGATGACACAACATCCAACACCTTGCTTTCAGCCTTATGAGACCCTGAACAGAGAGGACCCAATTAAAACATGCCAGACTTCTGACATACGGAAACTGCAAGATAATAAATTTCTGTTATTTTGAGCTGCTAAATTTGTGGTATTTGCTACACAGCAATAGAAAACTAATATACCTTGGTTATACCTTCCTGTTTTAATTAGCATTCTAATTTCTGGGGCCATTAGTCTACTGAATCCCATGGTTCCTTTGTTTTTACTAAAGTTGAGACTGGCTTGAATATTTATTTTTTTCTTCTTTTATTTACTTATCTTTAGAGAGGAATTTTTTTTAATTTATTTTTTTTATTGTTAGTTTCAGGTGTACAGAACAATGCAATAGTTACCCTTTTCACCCTCACAAAGTAACAACCCC
>NW_017731866.1:114392-124618 GCF_001890085.2 Hipposideros armiger | reverse complement strand
CATAACAGTAGCAAAATTACAGTTATAGAGTAGCAACGAAAATAATTTTATGGTTGGGGGTCACCACAACATGAGGAACTGTATTAAGGGGTCGTGGCATTAGGAAAGTTGAAAACCGCTGATCTAGTAACTCCAAGAAGGTCTGGGTATAAACTTTTTCTGTTGTACAGACATCCTGGTAAGTGATTGCGAGTTCCTCCAAGAAAGGTTTGTGACCACACTGGAGTCCTTCCTCAGTAGGTCTTACCTCCTCTTTAATCAAGGGGCTCCAAACCTGCATACTGTCTTACATTTGGAAACTGAAAAAGAGACCAGGTCAGATTTCTGCCCAGCTTTTCTAGGATTTTTTTCTGCTTATCAGGCCAAGCAGCACCTTAGAAGTCTGCCCATCTATTTCATTCCTAAGGACCCCATGATCAGTTAGCCACCAACACAGACCCCTACAGATCAAAACCTCTGGTTTCACTCAGGAGCTTTGTGGCTTATTGCAGTAATGTATTCTCCTTGTCTTATTGCCATGTGGCCTCCACCAGTCCAGGATTTCATCATTCCCATTGAAACTTCATTACAACATCTTGCACCCTCACTTCCGACCCAGAGAGAACAACCACCACAGGACTTTTCAAAGATGCTGGTGCTCTTTTCACTTATAATGTACTTTCTAATGTCCTCCTGAGCTCCTGGGGTGTATGGTTTAGCAGGTGGCTTAGCAGTTTGCACATAGCATTCATTGAAACGTTTCTTTCTCCCTACGCCTTTGGACTTCTCTCTGTACAGTATTCCAGGGAAGTTATGATATATCATTCTCAGTAATTGCATGTCACCACTGAATCCAGACTTCAATAAAACATCACCACATCCCAAGAAGCAATGGTGAGCTAGCAACAGTAGGAAGCTTCCTCTATCGCTAGGCTTGGGTGGGGGAAATCTCGTCAGAACCCTTCCCAATAGGAGCTGTGGCCATTGAGAGAGGGAACACTGCACTGATAACATGAGGCCTGGAGAACAGAGAGCCAAGGAACTCACCCCTGTTCGGGCTTCCCCTGGGACAGATAAAAGAAAAAGATGGCATCAGAAGTCTCTTATTTTGAGTGAAGTTGAGGACTGTATGTTTTAGATGGGCAGTGGAGGGACTTTAAAATACTAAATATTAAAGAATATTTAAAGGAAATTAGAAGAGGGCAATAAAAATTTTTAAAATTCATCTTAGTCAAGATTTTATATGTACCATAACCACCTGGCACTTATTTGAAGGTTGTCTTGATTTTTCGATACTCCATTCCAAAAGGACTGATACAACACACAAGGCTTTCACTGTGGTCCCTAACTTTCTATTGGGGGGGGGCTGTCAACAGGTGGCAAGTGCATTCTTGGTGGCCATAACCAGGGATCCCTCTCTTAGACATCTGACCTTTCAAGGGGAGAGAGAGTCTGCTGCTCCTTCTTAAAGCCCTCTCTCTGTCTTGATTTCAGCTTCTGGCCTGAAAAGCACACCACGACCAGGTAATTGATGCCAGAGCTGACATCCACCTCCAGGTGAGAGAAGGAGCACGAGTTGGCAGCAGCATCTGTCGTCCCATTGATCACCAGGGTGATACTGCTGATCTGGCTGATGAGGTGTTATCATCTTTCTCATGGCTGCTCACTAATCTTTCCAAAGCTGTGCACTCAATCAAAGACACTAACCTAGATGCAAGGACTTACCAAGGTAACCATGTCTTTACTGGTTTCACAGCTAACCCTGGCAAAGCAGTAATTTCATATCCCGTGTTTCCCAAACATGTTTGATAATAAGAATCACTTGGGACATTTGTTAGAAATCCAGTTTTCTTACCCCTTCCGTGGAGAGTCTGTTTTAGTATGTCAGAAAGAGTAAGCAATGTGCCCAGGCCATGCAACTGGTAAATGGTAGAGCCAGGACTCCGGGATTCCAAAATCCCACTCTTTTATATTCTTATACACAAAAATTACTAACAACATATATTTGGGCAAGTCACTGAATAATAATAACTCCAATTTTCAGAGGGCTTAATAGTTTATGAAACAATTTCACAAATACTGCTATTTAATTCTTACAACCCTAATGAAGTTGATAAATTTACCCCATTTCATAGAGGCTCAGAAAAGTCGCGTGATTAGCTAAGATAGGGATCACAGATGCAAATGCCTCTAGAGACTAGGCAGCTTCATCCATTTTTTTGCAGTCATTGAATCATTCATTCACTCACCTATTTAACAAGTAAGCAATCACTCATTCATCCACTTAAAAAGTATTTACTGAGTACTGATGACCGGGGACACAGCAGTGAACTAAATGCAATCCCTGGTCGCCTGGAGCTTATATTCTAGGAAGGAAGACAAACAGTAAACACAAATAAATAAGATAATTTTAGATTATGATAAGTACTATGGAAGTAATAGAACAGGCCTTTTGAGTAGGGGGGGGCCATCGCTCTGCCTAGGGTTGTCCAATATGGTAGCTACTAGCCTCCACATGTCTATGAGCCACTGGAAATATGGCTAGTCCACATTGAAATGAGTCAGGGGTGTAAAATGTGCACTGGACTTTGAAGACAGTACCAAAAAAATGTAAACTATCCCAATTGTAATTTTTATATGGATTACTTGTTAAAATATTTTAGATATATTGAATGAAATAAAATATATTATTAAAATTAATTTCAGGGCTGGCTGAGTGGTGCATTGGTTAAGAACTGGCTTGGGATGCCAGAGGGCCCCGGTTTGGATCCCACATATGAGGGCCAGTGACACTGCCCTCTACAGCTAAGATGCTGAANTTCCTCTGTGTCTCTGAGACTATCTCCATCCACTTCTCCCATCCATTCAGTTCCTTAGAATCCACGTATAAGTGAGATCATATGATATTTGTCTTTCTAGAGAGGAATTTTTTAATTGATCCATTTAAGTTGGTAAATAGGTAATATGTATACATAATTCACAAATAAAATTATGTAACAAGAAACATAATGAAAACTTTCCTTCCCACTATTATCCCTCATCTGCCCCATTCTCACCTGCCAACCCCCTCCCCAGGTAACCACTGCTATTAGTTTCTCAATATTCTTGAGTTATTTTAAATGCACATATGTGACAAAGACTGTTAAATACCCATCAATTTTCCTCTTCTTAAGTAGTATTATAATTTTTACTGGGCATGTGGCTGCCAGAAATAAAAACTATATTCCCCAGGCTCCCTTATAGCTTCGCTTGACCAGGTGGGATAGAAGGAGAAGGGCTACATGCCAGCTTCCAGGAACCTGTCTTGGTATATGCACTTTGCCCCCTCTCACTCTCCATCTTACTGCCTGAGAACCGGGTGGGTCTTTGGGCCGAGGACAAGGCCATGCTCTAAGGATGAAGCACCAGTGAGCTAGAAGGAAATTGGACTCCCTGAGTGTATCATACAGCAGAGTCCCTGTCTCAGTTCCAGCTGCCTTCCCCTAGACATTTACAGAGAAGAATTATCTTTTTTAAACCATTGTTCTTTTGGGGTATTATCACTTGACGCTAAACTTAATTCCTAACTAGTATAATATTTAATAAAATACAAAGATATAGTCTCCTTACTCCCATTTTTTTACAAAAACATTAGAATGTTACATAATTCAATATTACAGTGTTCTGTAATTTGCTTCTTTGACTTAACAATATATCTTGTAGACCTTGCCGTTTTGTGCTGTTAGTGAGGACAGGAAGCAGATAGAACACTATAAACAGGTAATAGAGAGAAAAATAAAAGGACTATATATAAAGATTTGGGCAGGGTTAGTAGAAGCCAATAAGGGAGGGAGAAGCCACAGTGGAAAGCCACTACTAGTACCCTTAGACCTTAAAAGATAAGCAGATGTATTGGTTATCAGAACCCAGAAAGATGTATTGCTGTAGGATAGGGTGACCCAAAAGGAGTGCGATTTTTGATAGAAAAACATAGCCACTGCCAACCTTCACCTCAGCAAGGAGGGAGACTAAGGAATATAAGGGCTATCCTACTCTTTCTTTTCATTCTATAGTCTCCTGCTGGTGCCTCCTATTGGCCGAGTCCAACCCAAAGCCAGAAGGCAAGGGAGCTTGGTTTAGGCGGCCCACAAAGGTCAGCCTTCTGGAGCCCAGAGCAGTATTGAGAAAGGGAGAGAGTGCGTCTAGAGCAGGGGTCGGCAAACTGCGGCTCGCGAGCCACTTGCGTCTCTTTGAGGACGTACATGGGGCTCTGAAGTAAAATTGAAAATGAAAATAAAACTATCATAATTTCACTTATAAAATTTTTAAAGGCTATTATTCACATAATGGTGATTTCATTTGTTTTATAGGTCTCACAAAACTTCGAGGGGCAGGAGTGGCTCTTCCATCTCAAAAGTTTGCCTACCCCTGATCTAGAGGGGAAAACACAAAATATCCAGCACTGTCCACTTGTGTTACTTCTCAGCATCTACTTTCTTCTTCGTCTATATAAGAAATTTGTGTCCCGAAACACAGGGATTATACAAAGCCCCATCAGCTACCAAAGCCATCATAAGGGTAATATCATTCAGTCATATTCTAAAATCATTAAATACTATCCACTACATTGCTCTTTATTCAAATTAGTGAGGGATCTACAAATTCAATACAATCCCTATCAAATATGCAATTTCTTTTTCTGCAGAAATGAAAAGCTGATCCTAAAATTTAAATCAAAATGCAAAAATCCCAAAGAGGCAAAGAAAATGCTGAGAAATAAGAGCAAAGTTGGAAGAGTCATATTTCCTGATTTTAAAACTTACTACAAAGCAACAATAACCAAGACATTGTGCTACTCGCACAAAGACAGATATGTAGGTCAAAGGACTAGATTGAGAATCTAGAAATAACCCATACATTTATATTCAATTGATTTTTTACAAAGATGCCAAGACTATTGAGTAAGGAAAGAATAGGCTTTTGAACATGATCCTAAGACAACTGGGTATCCACATGAAAAGAATAAATTTGGGCTCCTTCTTCACATCACATACAAAAACTAACTTGAAATGAAACAAAGACCTAATCATAAGAGCTAAAACTATAAAACTCTTAGAAAAAAACGTTGGTGTAAATCCCTGTGACTTTCAAGATATGACACCCAAAACATAAGCAACCAAAGAAAAAAATAGATAAATTGAATTTCATCAAAATGGTAAACCTTTGTTTGTCAAATGACACCATTAAGAAAATGAAAAGACAACCCAGAGAATGAGAGACAAAATTTATAAATAGTATATTTAAGGGTCTAGTATTTAGAATACATAACAAATGGCAATGATACAACAATAAAAAGACAAATAGCTCCATTAAAATGTGGACAAAGGATTTGAATAGACAGTTCTCCAAAGAAGATATACAAATGGTTAAAAAGTACTTGAAAAGGTGCTCACCATCATTAGCCATTAGAGAAATGCAAACCAAAGCCACTATGAAATATTACTTCATACCTGCTAGGATAGCTATAACAAAATGAATGAATGAATGAATGAATGAATAACAAGTGCTGACAAGGATGTGGAGAAAATGGAACCCTCATGCATTGCTAATGGAAATGTAAAATGGTGTAGTACTGTGGAAAACAGTTCGGAAGTTCATCAAAAAGTTAAACATAGAATTATTTCCCAGCTATTCCTCTCCTAGGCATATAACCAAAACAAAAGAAAACACCCAAAAACATGTGCATGAATTTTCATAGTAACATTATTCATAATAGCCAAAAAAAAGAAATAATCCCAATGTCTAAACAAAATGTGGTATAGTCATAACAATAGAATATTATTCAGCCATAAAAAGGAATGAAGTATTGATACATGCTACAGCATCCATGAACCTTGAAAACATTATTCTAAATAAAATAAGGCAGACACAAAAGGCCACATATTACATAATTCCATTTATATGAAATGTCCAGAATAAACAAACCCATAGAAACAAAAAGTAGCTTAGTGATTGTTAGTGGATGGGGGAAAGAGGGCATTGGGAATGACTGCTTATAGGTATGGGATTTCTTTTGAGATAACAGAAATGCACACACGCACACACACACACACACACACACACACACACGCACGCACACACAAAAGCAAGTAGTGATGGTCACACAACATGTGAATATACTAAACGACATTGAATTGTGTACTCTAAGATGGTGAATTTTATGTCATATGAATGCTTCATTTAAAAAATTGCAAAAATAGTAGCAAGGAAGGGGTCGGGGGACAGACAATTAGCATAACACAGCTGCTACATTTCTCACTTCTCTAACAAGCTACAAAGCCTAATTTGAGAAACATAGCTTTTTTTTTTTTCTACTACTCATTCCACATTCGCCTGACCCTCTGCCAGCACCTCAGCTGAGTGGGGTTCTTTACCTGATAGGGTGTTATGGCCTGAATGTATGTGTCCCCCCAAAATTCATGCATTGAAATCCTAACCTCCAAGATGATGGTATTAGGAGGTGGAGACTTTAAGATGTAATTAGGTCATGAGGGCAAAGCCCTCATGAATGCAATTAATACCCTTATAAAAGAGGCCCCAGGGCAACCAGTTGGCTCAGTTGGTTAGAGCACGTGCTCTGAGCAACAGCATTGCCGGTTTGATTCCCACATGGGCCAGTGAGCTGCACCCCCTGCAACTAAATTGAAAATGGCAACTGGACTTGGAGCTGAGCTGCACCCTGCAAAACTAAGATTGAAGGACAACAACTTACTAGGAGCTGATGGGTCCTGGAAAAACACATTTTTCCCCAATAAAAGTTTAAAAAAAAAAAAAAGGACCCAGACAGAGATACAGAGATAACTCATCCCTTCCACCATGCGAGGACAAAACAAAAAGTCACTGTGTGTGAACTGGAAGGGGACTTTTACCAGACAGCGAATCTGCTGGTGCCATGATCTCAGACTTCCCGGCCTCCAGAACAGTGAGAAATAAATATTTGTTTTTTATAAGCCACCTAGTTTATGGTATTTTTGTTATAGCAGCCCGGACAGACTAAGACATATTCGCAATCTCATTCCTCATAGTGAAACCTCATTCTTGTAGTATTTCAGTCTTTGAGGGTCTTCCCTTGATTGACTGCTAAAGTGAATCCCCCTCAGTTTCAAATACAGTCCGCCTTGCCTCCATTGTATGGCAGCAACCCATTTTCTCATTAATTGAGACTCATCACCACAACCAGTAGAGTCACCCCTTTATCTGCCTCTTTGAAATCAAAACAAAGCTGGGCTCCACTTGGAAGAGATCCCATTTCGATAAAAATAGGCACAGGGAATGCATGTGAATAATACTATCTAGAAATCAAGCCCAGGCCCTGAATAAAAATCTGTATATTGGTTGAAAATTATAGTCATTACCATTGATTCAGCTTATTCATTTGATGTTTAAAATTTCCAGTAATTATCCAAAAAAAAAAGCAAAAAAGGCCAGAGAGAAGGTCTTGATTTTCATTTTAACAAGACTGCCTGACTATGTTACCTGGAAAAGTTTTCCTCCTTTGGGCCTCCAAACCCACTGAATCCAAGGTTATGTGGATAGCAAGGGAAAATTTGAAAGTGAGTTGTAACAAATGAAGAGAAAGGCCATTCCCACCTCTACCCTTTGGTTCTTGGACCCCTGGATTCTGACTATAAGGCAGGCACCATCATAGTGTAGTCCCTGGGTTAAGGCCTATACTGTATTCTCTGGATCAACACCTCAACTTTCAGTAGGTCTGTCCTACTAGCTAGCTGCGGCTGGGCAATGGGGCATAAGGTAAGACCAATAAATTCTGAGAGCATGAGCCCATTTTGCACAGCTCTGCCATAAAGTGTGTGACTCTGGTCAGGGTCAATGCTGAATGGGATACCATGATAAAGGATAAAACTTCCTTTAAGTCAACAAATGCTGGAAGATGCATTGTGAGAAGGGAAAGCAAATCCATAACTTGTATATTCATCCATTAAGAACCAAGTGCTGCCCCCTGCATGATCAAAGAGGTCTCATGTAATCAACCCGCCACCAGATATCTGACTGATCCCTCCAAGGAATGGTGCCACATTAAGAGATCACCCCTTGGTCTCGGCCGTCGATAGGTTAAGCAATCAAGCTGTGTTGACAGCCAGATAACCTGGGTGAGGGGAAGTCCCTGCTGCTATGGTCATGTTGTACTCTGTCTCATTAAGCAAACAAAGGAGTGACTGGGGAGAAAGGCTGACTGCCATGTATAATAAGGATCATTTGTCCCTCTAATTATTAAGAAACTCCTCTGCAACGCATGACCTTTGGTGAGTAACCACATGGGTCCACAGTATTTTCACATTCCGGGCCCATTCAATCGACATATCTCTCCCCCGGATTTCTCTGTCCCCAATCTTCCAGTCTTGTTCTTTCCCTGACAAGTAGATCAGTACACTAGTCACTGCCTGTAAATTAGGATTGATCCATACATCAGATCATTTCTCCTTCCATGCAAAGTGGACAACCAAATGCCCACCTGATGTTCTGTCCCCTGAGACATTTTCCCTTCACCACTTTCTGGGCCATCTCTAAGGGAGGCTGAAAAGCAGTGGCTATCTGCATCTGCTAGTGCCAACACACCATGTAGGCCCCATATGTGAGTCAGGCCTGTGCCTCTCCCTCTGTTAAATGTTTATAAGGAATCTCCATGTGGCCTGAAGTATGAGCTGAATGAAGGGTAGCAACGCATTAGCCCAGGCTCCATGGGAATCTGAGCTGTGTGATCATGCAGTTGCATGTGCCTTCCAGGACCTCCTCGCCTGGTCTTGGATATTCCATTCCCATTAAATATTGAAATGCTGCTGCACAGGTCTAATTTTATGATTTTGTGGGTCAGATAACCTCCAGTTCACGATGGGACAAAGAGTTGATTCATATGCTATAATCAGACATTCGTTTAGCCTGTGCCAGTAATAAGCTAGGAGCTGCTTTTCAAAGAAGGAACAGTTGTCAGAAGAGAGGATGAACTTACTCTGAAATCCTAAGAGCCTGGATGTAATTCTTTTACTGGTCTTACCAGAGGCTCCATGTAGCATCTCCGTCTGCCACGGACACTTCCAAGGCCACTGGGTCTGCTGGGTTATAAGGCCCAAGCAGCAGGGCATTTTGTACCACAGCCTTGACTTGCTACAGAATCTTCACAATGGGCACGACTCAAAACTGACCCAGTATGAGAGTCAGAGCATCATGCCCAAATGTTGTATATGTTGCCTCTGAAATCAAAAGAGCCCCATCAAGCACTGTGCTTCTTTCTACATGGTGCAAGGTACAAAGAGAAGCAACTGATCTCTTACTTTAAGGGAGCTATCTGCAAGTTCCCCAGCCCCTTGAATGTCCATAGAACCATCTCCACAATGGCCAAGCACCTTTCTGTGTTTATTTCCCAGCCTCTGATATGCATGTTCTTCACTATGGCATCTAGGGTCCTTCCAGCTCACTAGGTCCAGCTAATATAACTTTATTAATACAGCAGACCAATGTGACGCTCTGTTAGATGTTAAGATGATGAAGTTCCCTCTGCACTGTGTTGTCACAGAAATAGAGTTGACATAGCCCTTAGATAAAATAGTAACAGTACTAATCTCCCTGCTTCACGAAGAAAAACTGCTTTTGACTCTCTTAGCTGATAGCAATAAACAAAAATGTCTATGATAAATCAATAGTAGAATGCCAGAAGTAGGTAGTGAGACCCTCTGGCTTTTGTACTCTTCAATAGGGTGAGTTAAATGGATCTACAGTAGGAATTACACATTCTGTGATTTTTTTAAGTCTTTGATTGAATTATGATCCTTTGTTATTCCCCCAGGGATGTGGTATTGCTTTGGGTTTACTCTCTTGGATTAAAGGTCAGATGGGAGCAGTTCCAGGGGCTTCTTCTATTTGACCCCTTCCTACCTACAAGCACTCACTCCATGGATCAGGGAGCCAATATACGGCTTATCTATTTGCAGAATATCTGTTACCACTCTATCTGGGACAAGAGAAATAAGCACAGGATGGGTCTGGGATCCCACTGGACCCACTTTGCAATGGGAGTGAAACAAGATTTCATCTATCATTTAATCTCTGTAAGTCCCTTCTCCACGAAGGCAACAATGGCAATTTGAGGCCCCAGAAATTAGCATCACATTAGATCCAGTATCTAGTTACAGCAGTTCTCAACCAGTGGGTCACGACCCCTTTAGGGGTCAAATGACCCTTTCACAGGGGTC
>NW_017731866.1:106497-111460 GCF_001890085.2 Hipposideros armiger | reverse complement strand
CTGGCAATGGTGTAGGCTGCAGCCCCTGCTGCAGTGGGTTGCCATGGGCTACCATGTGTAGCCAGCAGCCAGCGTGAGCGGCCAGCAGCCACCACGAGCAGCAGTCCAGAAGCCGGAGACTGATCTGCCTTGCCCGAGAAGAGTGCAATGATGGTGCCAACTTGGGCCAGTGAAGCAAAGTCCTCCACAACTAGACTGAAGAACAAAAGGACAGCAACTTGTTTGTTCCCCTTCCCCCAATTCCCCAGCGCTGTTCCCATCCCCCAATTCCCCAATTAAAAAATCTTTAAAAAAATAAATTAATTTCACCTGTTTCTTAATGGGATTTTTTTTAACTGAAGACTTAACCAGAGATTTACCAAGAAATGAAAAAGCCTAAATCATTTTCATGTGATATATGAAAATTTTGGAAATCTCTTCTAGACCATGTTTCTCAATACAGCCTGCACATCAGAATTGCTCAGAGAACTTGTAAAAATTCTAATGAAATAGCACAACCCCTAAAAATGAGAGTAAGATCTAGAAATTTTGCATATGACTTTTGACACAGCAATCCCACTTCCAGAACTCAGTCTCAATGATGGGAAATTTCCAAAAGGAGGTGAGCGCAAGGCTAGTCATTGCTGCCCTATTCCTCACAGCAAAGGCCTGAAAACAACCCAAATGTACAGAGATGAAAGGATTAATATGCCCATGACTGATCCCCTGCAAGCTAGTCTCCCAGAAAAGGAATGGGTCTCCTGTGAGGCTCCCAGGAAACCAATGTGGCCCAGGACATAAGGTGATCAATTCTAGTCGGCTCAGATCCCAGCGTCCGCCTCACCGTGATGATGCTAGGGCTGAGGCTGCAACTTCCTCAGCTCTGAGCAGTCACATGGAACATCCTGCTAGCAGCATGCCTCCTCACAAAGCTGTCACTGCAAAGCTTGGACCCCAGCCTGCTGATCCCACTGTGAAGACTGGTGATTCTCCCGGCCTGGAAACTGATCTGGCAGGATCAGACTAGAAACTAGGAAATGCCACTCTGTGTAGCTATGGCACCCAGTCCTGAGGTCCGGGAAGGGGCCGGTGCTTCCTTCATCTTCCAGCTTAAATGCCCCATGGCATGAGAAAGAGGAAGTCCGGTGTTCTGCTTCACCTATGATGGACAACAGGAGACCAATTCTGTGTCGTGAGTTTTTCCTAGTGAATACTGTACTAACAGGCCTGATAGGCACACTACTTGGCTATTTGCCTATATTTACATTCAGCTGGCACAGTGAGCAGGGCATCTGGCCAGGCAGTCATCATAACTTTCCAGAAGTTAATCAACATAACCGGGATCATAGGAGGCAGGACGAATCCTCTTGGGGCACCATGGCCAGCTGTTGGGACTGGTTAATCACTAGGGTAGGGCCTCCTGAAATAGAATTCCTTTGTTGTTATTAATGACTGGGAAGAGGTTCCCAGGAAGGGCTGGCTCCATTGAAGAGAAGGCGAATCCGGCGCTCCTGAAACTGGTACAACCTCTCGGTGGTCACTGAAGGATGTACGCCCTCGGCCTGACCACTTTGTACAATACTCATGATGGAGGGGTATTAGTGGCAAGGCACAGATCATCCTAAAGCCTGGCATAGGAAGGATCCCAAAATTATACTCCCTCCCTTTTAGAATAAAATAACAACACAGGCAACACAAAAGAAACTAACTTTGTACTTGGACTAGACCCATTATGTCATTGCGAGTTACAAAATGGTGATAGTCTAATTCTTTTCTTCCTTTTTCATTTATTAGAATTTTTCCATGAAAAACTTTTCTTCATCTACTCTTTGTATGTCTTGAGGTACATACAGGAAAGGCAAGAAAATTCCAGGCTCATGTCACACCTTTCTTGCTCCAGACCTCACCCATGCATGCATTTCTGCCAGGAGTTTTGGTCATTTTTAATGAGAAATGATGTTTAGAGACTATCATATGGGCTTAAAGGTGCCTATTGCTTCTAAACTGGTTGTTTTTATAGGCTTTTTTGTGAACAGTTAGGAAATATGTATTTTTTTAAGGTTTTTATTTTGACCTTTCCAATTCAAATTTAGGGCTAGAGGTTTTATCTATCTATCTTGATTTTATGTTTATATCTTTTTTCTTGCTGCTGAAAATCTTAGTTCTTTATGATATTAGCACTACCATCAATTGGTTCTACCTTATCTATCAAGATATACTTACTGATCAAAAGAAAGAGGCAACCGGGCTTGATGTGTTTCCTGATATGATACAATAGGAAATCCATCATCACCTAAGAAATAGTATTCTTGCTAAAAACTCCAACCTGAATATGGAGTAGATCTAATTATAGGTTTGCATGAAATCAGGAAACAAAAAAAACATGATAGGATCATAGGGATGCAATCAGCAAAATTAAAAATGCGAGAAGCTCTACAGGACAAGGACCGAGTTTTTTCACAAATAAGCTACAAAAAAAGAGAAAAAAGTGTGAGGAGGAACCTATAAATTAAAATAAATGTAAGAGATAACGTTAGCCAACTACAATGTGTAGACACATTGCTTATACCCTAATACAAACAAACTGCAAAAAGTTGTATATGAGACAAACAGAGAAATTTGACAACTGACTATTTGATTAAGAAATTTTATTTATTGTTTTAGATATGATAAAGATGTTGTGTTTTATAGATAATTTTAGAAATACATATCAAAGTAATCAAAAGTGAGTTGAAAGAATTTGGGGGATTTTCTATAACACAATCCAATAGTGAGGAGGTGGCGGGGGAGGTTGTGGGAGAAGTAGGTTGACCATTTGTTGATCATTGTTGAATTTGGGGAAAGAAGGGCATCATTATATTATACTATTCTATCTTTATCTATTTTGATAAAGTTCTATCTTTAACTTGTCTATAAAAAAAGGTTAAAAAAAACAACTTTTGATATAACCAAACCTCACCCCAAGGACTCTGATTCAATTGGTCTGGCGTGGGACACTAAAATATTTTTAAAGCTGCTGGGAATTCTAGCATTACCTAGAACAAAGTGTAGCTAGCATTGAGAACTACCATTACAGGCTAAATTTCTTGAGGATGGTCATTTTTAAATCCCAAGCACATGCAACAGTACTGGGCACATAGTATAGTCTCAAGAAAGTTGAATGTTTAATGAAATTATAAGTCAGCACTCTTTATTTTTACCTGACTTGGGGAGGATGAGGAAAAGCCTGAAGAAATACTGCAACCTCCAATGAAGACCAGATACAATAAATTGAGAATCTGCAGCCTTCCTAATGTCCCCCTGCTCTGACTTTACTACCCCCTCCCTCTGTCACCCCAACCACCTCCTTTAATCAAAAAGAAAACTGTCTTCATTTTAGGTCCACTCCATTCATCCTCTCAACAGCCTGGATAAATTATAATAGACAAATCTGCCAGGGACAAAAAGCAACAGAAACAAGTTATGGGAAAAGAGGCTTTAAAATTATTAATGCACACTCTCCTGGGGTGAAAGGTACCAGGATCATCAATGAAAATTCACTCTTTTTTTTTTAATATTTAATAAATTTGGGACGGGGGTGTTAGTTATCAAGAACTTGTTTTGCAAAGCCACACAAAATAATAACAGAACAAGAAACATCCAAAACTATATCTGATATTCTTCAGAGCTATAAGAAGTTTTAAGCTATCATGGGGCAGAAGTTACCCTGAGAACATCCAGCCTTGTGAAAAGAATGCCTGTGCACAGGATGCCTTCGGAAAGGACTCCTGGGAACCTGGCTGCTTCTCTGGTCCCCAGATTCATATCCCATCTGCAAAATGGGCTTCATGCTCATACAAGGATTATGCAATTCATTTTTCTTCAGTGGTTCCCAAAAGCACGTATCTTAGCTTCTTAATTACCTTAATTCTCCTGCCCCAGTCTGAACCTATGGTCCACTGGCAGATAGGGTGTGGGACACATCTCCGGATTCAAAATTTACCCAGAAGTCAATTTTTTTAAAATAAACATTTTTGTAATTAGTTTCCGCTGTACAACACAGTGCAATAGTTATACTTTTTACCCCTCAAAGTGACAACTCCCCTCCTCCATCCTCGGCCCCACTCCCCCTCCATATCATACATATCTATTACAATTCCCTCGACTTCATTCCCACACTATACTCCACATCCCATGACTATATATATATATTCAATTATAGTTGACATACAATATTATACAACACCAGTTTCAGGTGTACAGTTCAGTGATCAAGCCTCTACCCCATCCATGATGCAATCTCCCTAACAAGACATGTGGCCATCTGATACCCTACAAAATATTTACAACATTATTAATTATATTCCACGAATGGTCTTTCATATCCCTGTGGCAATATTGTAGTTACCTATTTATGCTGTCTAATCCCTTCCTTTTCTCCCTCATCCCCACTCCCCTCCCAACTAGCAACCATCAGTTGTTCCTCTATAGCTCTAAGACTATTTCTGTTTACTTTGCTCATTCATTCAGTTTTTTAGATTCCATACATAAGTGAGATCATATGGTATTTGTCTTTCTCTGACTGACTTATTTCACTTAACATAATAGTATCTGGGTCCATCCATATCGTTGCAAATGGTACGATTTCATTCTTCTTTATAGCAGAGTAATACTCCATTGTATAAATGTACTACAGTTTCTTAATCCAGTCAGATGGGCATTTCAGTTGTTTCCAAGTCTTGGCTATTGTAAATAGCGCTGCAATAAACACAGGGGTGCATTTCTTTTTTTGAATTAGGTTCTTGGGTTTCTCTGCATAGATACCCAAGAGTGGAATTGCTGGGTCATTCAGTAGTCCCATTTCCAGTTTTTTAAGATACCTCCATACTGATTTCCATAATGGCTATACCAGTCTGCAGTCCCACCAACAGTGCACCAGGGTTCCCTTTTCTCCACAGCCTCGCCAGCACTTGTTGTTTGTTGATTTATTGATGATAGCCATTCT
>NW_017731866.1:53406-106476 GCF_001890085.2 Hipposideros armiger | reverse complement strand
CACCACTCTACAGCCCTACCAACAGTGCACCAGGGTTCCCTTTTCTCCACAGCCTCGCCAGCACTTGTTGTTTGTTGATTTATTGATGATAGCCATTCTGACCAGAGTGAGGTGGTATTTCATTGTGTTGTTATTTTTGTTTTGTGTTTTGGTGTTTTTTTTTAAAGATTTTTATTGGGGAATTGAGGGATGGGAACAGTGCTGGGGAATTGGGGGAAGGGGAACATACAAGTTGCTGTCCTTTTGTTCTTCAGTCTAGTTGTGGAGGACTTCGCTTCACTGGCCCAAGTTGGCACCATCATTGCGCTCTTCCCAGGCGAGGCACATCAGTCGCCGGCTTCTGGACGGCCACTCACGGAGGATGCTGGCTGCTCAAGTTGGCTGCTGGCTACACACGGTAGCACATGGCAACCCACTGCAGCGGGGCTGCAGCCTATGCCATCGCCGGGGACTCATGGCAGCCCAGCTCCAGGTTGAGCTGTTGTTCAGCATCTTAGCTGTAGAGGGCAATGTCACTGGCCCTCATATGTGGGATCCGAACCGGGGCCCTCTGGCATCCCAAGCCAGCTCTTAACCAACACGCCACTCGTCCAGCCCTCATTGTGGTTTTTATTTGCATTTCCCTAATGATTAGTGAGGTTGCACATTTTTTCATATGTCTGTTGGCCATCTGTATATCCTCTTTAGAGAAGTTTCTCTTCATATCCTCTGCCCATTTATTATTGGGTTGTTTGTTTATTTGGTGTTGAGTTGCATGAATGTTTTATAAATTTTGGATATTAACCCCTTATCGGATCTATCATTGGCAAATATCTTCTCCCATTCAGTAGGCTGCCTTTTTGTTTTATTGATAATTTTCTTTTGCTGTGAAAAAACTTTTAAGCTTGATGTAATCCTATGTTTATTTTTTTCTTTAATTTCCCTTGCCCGAGGGGCTATATCAGTAAAAATATTACTGAGGGTAATGTCTGCAAATTTACTCCCTATGTTTTCTTCTAAGAGTTTTATGGTTTCAGGTATTACATTTAAATCTTTAATCCATTTTGAATTTGTTCTTGTATATGGTGTAAGCAGGTGGTCCAATTTCATTTTTTGCATGTGTCAGTCCAATTTTCCCAGCACCATTTATTAAAGACTATCTTTACTCCAATGTAAATTCTTGCTTCCATTGTCATAGATTAAATGACCGTGTATGGATGGGTTTATTCCTGGGCTGTCTAGAAAATTCACTCTTAATTAGCCAACAGATCTGTCACTTTTGTAAAAGTTTGGCTGGAGAACAAAGATAAAGTTGCCAGGTTTACTTCTCATAGAAGGGCATGGAGGAAATTGGTATCTCCTTCACTTGGCACCTATCCACTGAGGGTTGTACCTGCCTGCCACTGGGCATGATGGCAACAACAGCTTGATGTAGGCCACTGATGACTGCTAGCAGGGACATCTGGGGCCAGGTCCTTTCCTTTTCAGATATTTATATCCTACTGCCTGCTGAACACTCCACAAGCACCTCAGACTCATCCCAAAGTGACTCCATTATTTTTTTCATCAAATCTGCCATTCCTCCTATGTTCTCTAGCTCTGATGATGATACCTCCACACACGCAATCTAGAAACATGTGATCCTTGCTCTCCCTCTTCCACAAACCGAACATCTAGATAATTGCCAAGTCCTACTGATTTTATTGCTTATATATTTACCAACTCCATGTCTATCTCTGTCCTATTTCAGGTTTTCTACTATAGCGGATATCTGATCACATTGTTACCAGGATAATCTCCCTAAAATGATAATATGTCCATGCTACTCCCTGGCATAAAACCACCAATGGATCTCCTTCATTTCTAGATTAAGTCCAAACTCCTTAACTAGGTATACTAGACCCTCTACGATCCGGCCTTTGCTTTCTTAAACAATCTCATTTCTCACCACCTCCAATGACCACTTTATGCATGAGCAATATAAAAATATTTGGTGGTCCACATACACACACCATGTTGTTCTTTGTTCCTGTGCTTTTGGTAGAAAGATTCCTCAGCCTGGAATGCCCCTTCTCTCTAATCTCCTATTCTCTTATCAGTATTCACAGCCTCACCCACACCTTCTTCCTCTAAGTCCCAGCCAAGTCATCTCAATGTTGCTACAATTAGCAGATGATTTTCCAGTCCTTTGTCTGTATATCGAAATTGTGCAATAGCCTGAACCCTTTGAAGCCCAGGGCTATGTCAGTGCTCTTGATATCTCTAGTTCCTGGCCCACTTCTTGGAACCCAGTAGGACCAATATTTTTGTTTTAAATGAGTGAATAAAGGTGAGATATATTAGGGCAAAGTAGGCATACCAATAAGGAAAGTATTGCAACCAGATGATGGCAAGAGAAACAGGAAAGGAACAAAGGAGAAAAGACACAGATTTTAGAGATCAACTCAATAGAGCTTTTTAGTAGCAGAGCCAGGGACTCAGTGGCATCTTCCTTTGGTGACTAGGCAGATGGAAACACAGGAAGGGGAGAGGTATACTTTGCAGATGGAGGGGCAAAATAGTGAGCTCTGTTCTAGACACATTAAATCTGAGATATCAGAGAGAGAGAACTTGTCTGAGAGATGGGAGTTATAAACATTGAGTGGTACTGAACCCATGGCATGAATCAGTTCATCCAGAAAAAGTATAGAGACTAAGGCTAGAAAACCAACAATTGTCTTTGATCTTCATTTTAAGCTTCTCTTCTTCTCCCTTTAATTCTCTCCTTGACACTTGTTTTAACCTGATCTCTTTGTAGCCAAAATTGATGTACCCTGCAGGGAAGAAGTATCCACAGTGTGATTTTCCTGTCCAGATTCCCCAGGGCTAGCTTGACAATGGAACATCTCCTGAAACGAAATGTTTCAGGGATGAGATCAGATGGCAGAAACTGGTGTTAGCAGAGAAAGCTGGTCCTTCGCAGATACTCTCTTGGATGGCTACTAGTAAAGAATCTTGGACTTAAGAAATTATTATACATCGTTCTGCTTTCAAAAGTATGTCCTTAAATGGGCCGGCCGAGTGGCTCAGTTGGTTAAGAGCTCGCTCAACAGTTTGAGCTCTGAGCAACAGCGGTTCGAGTCCAGCCCGAGCTGAGCAGCCACTGAGCTGCCAACAGGTAGCAGGATGGCTCAGCTAAAAAAAAAAAAACAAACAAACAAACAAAAAAAACAAACAAAAGTATGTCCTTAAACTGGTTATATACATAAACTTGAATTATTTATCATTTCTAAACCAGCATTACAAGAAAACATATCTCCACTTTTATAGAGGGGTGTGCTAGACAGTAAGGTATGCTTATGTTCAAATAAAATAGTTTCTAGTCCCAACCTAACCCAGAAAAAATAAAACATTAGGAGGTGTGATTTAAACTTTTGAGAGATAAGGTAGGGAAGAAATTGCATATTTTACATTTTGCTCATTTATTCATTCAGCAGAGATTTATTAAGACTCTGTCACTTGTCAGATGCTTGCTAGAGCCTGGGGACAGGGTCATGAATCTGCATTGCTATTCCTGTGCTTCCTTAGGAATTGTTAATAATGTGCAAGATATTTAAACTAAAATATAATTCACAATGCTAATTTTTGCTTATCCTAAGAGACCAGATAAAAATCAACTAAACAGGTTTTTTGTTTGTTTAGATTTTGACAGCACACAGTATGGACAATATACCTAGTTTTTGGTGGTTAGAATTTAGCAGTCTTTTCAGTGGGCAATGTAATTAAAATGACCATTTATCTTGTTTTCCTATAATGTTCCTCTTCTTGTCTCAAAATCTTCTACTGAGGTCAGAGTGAACATTTCCCACATGCTCTTGATTTTCTTGACCTGTTGACAAAGATTCTCTCCTAGACCAAACTCTAGCCAGGCTTCTCTGAGCCCCCTTCTCCATGAGGCCCCAATCTTGGCCTGTAAAGACTTGAACAAACATTAACATAATTTCTAACAGCTCAAGGTGCAATCCTTAGGATGACCCCAGCCTCTCTTAAAAATGTCTGCCTGAGAAAACCCAAGGCTACCAAAAGACCTTACTCTTCATTCCAGCCAACACCAGAAGATAGGCGGGCCCTGGTCCCCCAGCCTCTACGAGAGGGTAGGAGCCAGGCTTCAGTAAATGCCAGTTAGCAACTTTGTGTTGCATGGAGCACACCCCTGTCCCCCGCCTCCATACCACCCCCCTTTTTGTAAGTTTTCACTTCCCTAATTCTATGGGGCGTCCGCCCTCCTACGCAGTTCCTCATTCTCTCTTTAAAACACCTAGTCACCTCTGCACAAATTAAAGTTGAGTTCAGGTCACTCTGGACTCTTTTCCCTACTGCTGTAGTACAGTACTGGTTAAAACCTGCCCTTTCCACGTTAGCGTCCTGCTTTGTCTGTCTTTGACACCAAAAAGGGGTTGATCAGAGGAGCCTACAAGGGGCTTACAATCAAATAACAGAGACAGGGCACACATACAACAAATATAAACACAGCTACTGCTGTATGCTGACACAAAAGTAGGTCAGAGATTCTGTCATAGAATGATATAATTTGATCAAGAAAGTTTTCTGGGAAAGAGAAAATTTGAGAAAGCAACAAGAGGGCATATATAGTTTAGAAAAGAGCAAAAGGTCACATCCAGCCTGAGGCAGTCTTGTCAGGGTAGGAAACCAATGGTGTGCTTGGATACTGTTGGAGTGACAGGCAAGCTTGGTGAGAGTGGAGGCATGAGAGTTAGAGTATCCCATAATAGTCACCATCCTGACCTGCAATGGCCTCTTGCCAGCACGGCCTAGGAAAGGCTCTGCTTGGTGCAACAGGGCAGTTGTTTGCAAACCAGGAGAGGCTTTCCTGCCTGAGGCAGAGACTCTTCAGAGTCCCTTCTAGAAGGAAGCCAGAGATGAGGGGAAAGAGGCATTTAGAAAAGCTGAATTGGCCTATCTGGGCATTTCAATGTGCAGCTTTTGTGTTGGGACTCTTAGAACACAAAGGACTTGAGTTATTTGGGTTTGGGGTGGAGTTAGGGATTCCCTTTACTTTTACTTTTCAGGAGTTTTTGTTATTGTTTGTTTGCTTGTTCCTCCCCTAGTTTGTTTAGCTAAAGCCACAATCTGAACACCTAGAGATTCTCCCAGTCTGATAGCACAGTTCATATTTATCTCACCTATAAATACTCCAAAGACTTTTGTTAAGTCCCCAAGTCCTTATAGTAGATTTACTTATGAAGTACCTTTAAAATCATCTCTGCTTCATTCTCAAGGATCCCCTAATTCAGATCTCCAATAACTCACTGTAACCATCAGTTGCAAGAGTTTCTTTGAACAGTGTTGGGGACTTGGGGAAGGGGGACAGCCAAGTTGTTGACCTTCAAACTTAGTTGTGGAGGGCACAGCGAGCTCAGCTCCAAGTCCAGTCACCATCTGGCCGCCCGTCAGCAGCTCACAGCTGCTCAGCTCAAGGTGCCGTGTTCAATCTTAGTTACAGGTAGGCATAGCCCACCATCCCATGCGGGAGTCAAACCTGACAACCTTGTTGGTAAGAGCCCACGCTCTAACCACTGAGCCATCCGGCCATCAGTCAGCAGCTCAGCTCAAGGTGCTGTGTTCAATCTTAATTGCAGTTGGGCGTAGCCCATCATCCCATGTGGGAGTAGAACCAGGCAACCTTGTTGTTAGGAGCACGTGCTCTCAACAGCTGAGCCATTCTGCCAACTGTTGGCAGCTCAGCTCAGGCACACCTCACTGGCCCATGTGGGAATTGAACCAGCAACCCTGTTGCTCAGAGCTCTTGCTCTTAAGCAACTGAGCCACTTGGCCAGCCCCACAAGAGTTTGTTAAATGTTTCATTATTTCTAGCTCTCCTCTCCACCTCCTCAATCCCAATATATCATTGACTCCTCTATCAGAATCATCTAAGACACAGATCCAATCTTGGCATACCCCTACTGAAAAACCCTCAGTGTCTCACCATTATTTAACTAATAAAGTCCAAACCCTCAGCACAGAGGCATAGCCCTTCTGCCTCACCACCCAACATTCCTTCTGTCTCTGGCCAGCCCACATCACCTGTATCCCCTTCTTCCTGCCTTCTAGGTGCCAGAAAGTTGCCATTTTTCAATCCTGCCAAGCATTTTCATTTCTCCATGCCTTTACTGGCATAATTCCTTCTGCCTCAAATGGCTTCATCCCCACACTCTCACCTCTGACCAGCACTCTTTACATACCCTTCAACACTAACAAATTTTCCTTCCTCCAGGAAACCATCTCGACCTTTCCAAACAAAACAAGTCCTTTCCCTCCAGTCGGCTCCCAGAGTTTATTTCCTTATTGCAATTTTCTTTGTTTTGGTCTTTATTTAACAATGTAAATAAATCATTTGTTTAGCCTTTTACAAGATTATAAAATCCTCCAAGGTAGAAATGGAGTTACACACACAATTTAAT
This sequence comes from Hipposideros armiger, assembly GCF_001890085.2. Lineage (NCBI taxonomy): Eukaryota > Metazoa > Chordata > Mammalia > Chiroptera > Hipposideridae > Hipposideros > Hipposideros armiger. The sequence continues at coordinate 100,036 of NW_017731866.1, read as the reverse complement.
AAACAATGATATATTGCCTCAAACTGTTCAGCATTTTTTCATGTCTTAAATCTTCTCTTTTCATCCATCTTGCAAATGTCTTGAGTTAAATACTTCTGTTCCTCCCCTCCTTCATTTCTCCACCTCTTGTTATTGTGGTGAACCCATATTATCCTTTTATCTGTAAAAGGATAGATTAGATCACCCAAAGGGCCCCTATCTAGGTCTAATATTTGATAATTCTAAGAACAAACAGTGGGAACCCAAGAAATACATCATACTGATTTCACAAGGCTGCTTAGAAGCTATGCATACTTAAGAATTGAATGGTAATTATTTTTTCAAGTAGACAAGAGGAATAGAAGCTATGAAGATTCTCCTCCTGTGTGTTCCTGTTTAATGACAACCTGCCGTGTGCCTGACACTGAAGTAGGCACAGCAGATACAGCACAAACAAAACCACACAAAGGCCTCCATCTGCGGATTTTGCATTCCAGGCTGGGAGACAGACAATAAAGACGTATGTGGCATGGTCAGATGACAACAATGCTAGAAACCAAAAATACTGCACTACCACTATTAATAACAATAACAGCAATGATATAAAGCTGGGTAAAGAGAGTAACGAAAGGCAACAGTATTTAAAAATGACAATCAGGATGGCCTCTTTAAGGGAATGTTAACCAGTATAGGAACCATGGCCAGCCCGCTGGCCCCCAAGGCCATGCTTCTCCCCACCCTCCACCGTAGGAGGAAGACACTGCAGTGTGGTCAGAGCCCAGACCTCTGCCAAGAACTGGTCTACATGATTGTTTAATAAAGGAAAAGAGCTTAAGGTCAGTGAAGAAGCAAATGAATGAGTAAACGAATTATGGCATAGCCACAAAATAGAATATTATGTAGTCATCGTAAATGGTGTTTTATAGTTTTTTTTAACCTGGAAAAATGCTGACTCAAAGTACAGAGTGACAAACCATACATATGCATGATCTCACCCAAATTAAAATACTAAAAATTATGTGTGTGCATAGAAAGTATAATTGTGGTTGTCTCTAATTGGTAGAATCGCAGGTGAATTTTATGTTCCTCCTTACACTTTTTTATATTTTAACAGTTTCTACTTCAAACATATCTCACTTATACTTTTCATTCTATTTTTTTATTTTATTTTACTGTGGTAAGAACACATGAGATCAACCCTCTTAACAAATTAAGTGTACAAAACAGTATTGTTAACTAAAGATACAACATTTCATTTTACTTTTGATTTTCATTTAAAAAATAATGTGTGCATGAAAAATAATTCAAACAACATAGATGTGCATAAGGTAAAAAGATCTTCTGCTCTTACCTCCTGGTTTGTCTCCTCAGAGCTTTCACACTAACAATATTTTTCAACAGGTTTTTCCTGTACCCTCAGAGAAATTTTTAACACAGGTACAAGCATATATAGCATTATCTTCTCCACCCCACAAGTGGAATCATAACATATATATCACTATATAATCTATTCTTTTTAAATTTCTTTAAAAAGACAAATACATTCCTGTGTCAGAACATAAAAAGATGCCTTGTTCTATTTTCTGAGTTGAATTCCTTTGTTTGGTATTCTATAATTTACCTAAACAGATTGTTTCCAGCTTTTTGCTAGTGTAAACAGAGCTGCAAACAGCAACTGCTTACAGTTCAAGGGTGTCTCCAGACAGCAAGAGTTTATTTGATGTTCCGAGCATCTGAGAAGAGAGCAGCTCAGTAGCTGCATGCCGACCTGACTTCACAGAGGCTAACTACTCCTAGGCTGAGAGTGTCTTCACAGATCTGGCTTCTCCATTGATTTCTAGGTTAAAAGGTTATTTCTCGGAGCCCTTCAGTTATAGTTATTTTTGAGGTTGGCCAGAGTGCCTGCTGTTGCCAGGGGGCTGCGTCCTCTTCTAGTTTGCACTGGGTACTGACTTCTGAGTCTCTTGACTGTCTCTTCTTTTTTCTTTTTCTAGGCTGAAACCAACCACCAGGTCGGCCTCCACTTTCAGACTTGAAGCGTCAGGCTTTGGGGTATGGGATCTGGCTTTTTGGGTAAGTCACATGACCCAACCCAGCAGTGTGGGGGAATTGTGACATGGTAAACCTTAATGAATAAGAAATGCGAGATGAGGGGCACCAAGAAGAAAATTCCCCCAACACTGTCTCTTCTGTGGACTACTCAGAGGCCAGCTCTTCCTTTCAACCACTCCAGAGAAATCCTGCCTGCTGCCTGAGTGCCCTCCCAGCCACCCGCTGAGTCTCTGTGCATTTTGTTGTGAAACAGTAGCCAGTGAGGAAACATTACATTTCTTTACCACTTCCTGGCCTTATTTCCCTTTATTACTCGCTATCGGGTCCTTGGACTTGCACATTCCAAATAAAGTACCTGCACTTGACTTCTGCCTCAGGCTCCATTTTCTACTGGACCTGGGGCTAAGATACACATTAAAAAGAAGGAAAAATAAGGCCTTTTTAAAAAATAAAACAATTACCCTGTCAGGTGGTTTTTAGGAAGAATTCTCAGAAACAGATAAGCTCGTGTATGTGTGACAAACTTGAACACCTTTTTTTCATTAAAATGTAGTAAATGTTGGTCATCATTGTTTAAGCAATAAAAGAATCAATGCTACAAAAAAAAATCCTTATACAAACATATATGCATACTTTTCCTTATGCATACATATGTGTAGTTATATACATATATCATACCTACCTCACAGAACTGAGAGAACCTGATCATGAACATGAAATTGCTTTCACTAACATTAGTCAATACTATTCCCACTGGTCAGTCCCTCACGTGTGGCTGCACCTGGTACCTCCACAGCCTTCTTCCCTGACCTAGTTAGTCAACCAGGTAGAGTAAGGAAGAATTTCCTATTTTATCTGCTAACTCCCCTAGATTTAAACTATTGCCTGTCTCACAGCTAGAATTTAAAATGTAGCTAAAATCCAGTTTACTGCTATTGGAAATATTTGTTGATTAATTAATATGGAAAAAGAGTCTAAGAAAGTAGATTAAAAATTAGGCATAATTTTGGTTCATCTCATTTAGAAATGATTATGACATACCAAAAAAAAAGTGCATTCACAAAGATATGCATTGCAACATTATTTACAACAGTAGAAAATCATGATATTCCCACCCAGCTCTAGAGGGGTTCCATCGTTATCTGCTGTGCTGGAACCTCAGGGTGAATGCTTTAGGTAAAGCAGAACTTATTTAAGGGACATTTTGAGCTCATCCCCAGTATTTTAGATTCAGTAGGTTTGGTTCAAGGCCTCGAAATTTGTATTGAGCACCAAGGCCTTGGGCAATGGCTCAATCATTAGGCAGTAGTACAATCATTTAATGGACATTTTTTTTAAAGGTACTGTAGCAACATGGCAAAACATAATGAATTATTAAGTTAAAAACAGCAGAACCAAAATTACACACCTGCGTAAAAAATGTATATTTAAGTGGACAAGAAAGGTACAAGGCAGATTTTAAAGAAAAGTTTGATGTGTTAATTTAGAATATTCAGAGTGAATGATTGTCTTCCTTTTATTTGGAGGACTGTAATGTTGCTTAGATGATTTTAAAATCTGTGTTCATTCAGACCAAGCAATATGTGGATTTGGGATTTTATGAACACTTCAGAAAATACAAACAACAAAAAGCAGTGGCTTCTGCCCTTCCCATAAGGGCTTCTAATTAATGTTAGTGAGTAAACATCTACTTGGCTTTAGTGGATAAGGGTACAAGACACAAGACAGAACCATAACCATTAACCTCTCTCATAAAAAAACAAAACAACTACAGAAACTACTATCAAAGATTCAGAACCCCAGAAATGTTCACACCATGACAATTTAGTGGGCAGACATTAGGATCACATTACATATAATACCACTGTGGGTCTCCAAGAACCATCCAAAAGATTAAAGAATTTTGACACTTATCTGACATAGGTGTTGTTAGATTAAAAGGTTTAGGTATCTCTTAATCCCTTAGCACCTGTAGCTGAAATGCATTCTCTGGCATTACAGATGAGATGAAATGAATCAAGAAGCTTGCTAAATTATTAAATAGTGATTTTTAATGGTCTCCTGTATGGAGCCATGTCATAGTAGTTAATATTGGGCAATTAAAGCATTTAATAGATGAATTCTTCTTCCCTATGCCTCTTCCTTTCCTGGGAATCTGCGTAATGCTCACATTTCCCACTAAAATGGGAAGTTGTGGATACTGGAATCATGACCAGGTTAAGTTAAACCAATTGTTACTTAAGAGAGTCAGGCCAAAATGGACCTTCTTCCCTATTTTCAGGTAACTAACTACCTCTAATTCTTACTTTGTTAATAGCAAACATAGCCACAGAAGCCTTAGACAAAATGGGGCACAGAAATAGCTTTCTTCTCAGAATTTACAAAAAAGGAACAATTTACTCTATTAACTCAATTACTTGTGATATCTAGAAACATGATGCAAAGTCCTAGCTATGGTCTGGCCATCACAATAGGAGTGAAGGGTAAAGTCCCACCAAAGATACTATTTACACCAGGTCTAGGATGTAGGAATTTAGATGACATTTAAAACCCCATTCTCCTTCATCCCATACCAGCAACTGTACTGTGTAGACAGGTGATCCAGGAACTGACTTTTGGTAACTACTGGAATGGTCAGACCAGGACATAATCTCAGGCCTTACAGGGATCTTTTTTAAAAACTAAGCTAACTAAACCAATCTAAAACAGCAATAAATATAAATACACATAGATAGATTAAAAACTTATTTGGTTCGGACTTTTCAGCAGTTTTACTTGCTTCTGATTTCATTTGGGCAGAGAATAGCCCTGCACTGTTTTGTAGAATATTAAATTCATATTCTAGGTATACAAACTTTTCTCTGGTGAACTTAGACTTTCCTCTCTTTATTCCTAGGGTCAGAGCAGTTTCAGTCCAACTCAGGTAAAATTTTAATTCTGGTGAAGCATACATCATTCTAACCAGGATGAACCTTGTTTTCTAGTTCCAACCTTGACCATTCTTAAACTGGGACAAGCCCAAAGAGCTGCACTGTTTCCTTAACTGTGTGGAGGGCTGTAAGGATGTGCTGGGACCAGGGCCAGGTGCGCAGTGTGGTTCAAATCCCTGAGAACCCACAGAACCTGCAACAGTTCTGGATCATATGTCTCACACTGGCTTCAGACTAAGTTGAACTATCAAATTTGACTCTGACCGTTGTCCCGCCAACATCTCACATGCCTTTGATCCTTGGGCGCAGTGCACATTTCTGAGTTTGGGTCAGTACTTGCCTGGCTTCTGGGTGGTGGAAAACCTCATAAATAGCAGGACAATGCTGAACATGTGAAGACAGTTTTTCTCCAAGAGCAACTTTCTTAAAGTGGTAACGGCGCAATATTGGAGAAGTGGGTTTCTATAATTGTAGTAGGAGGTCATAATGGATGAGCCTCTCACAGTTTTATATAAAAGATAAAATATGTGGCACTGGTGGAAAACTCCCTAAAGCTATATAGCTTTTCTGCAGAAACCAGGGCAGATGGAAAGCCTCATCATGAACATTGAAGAAATCCCATTCTTGTGATTCATCTTACCTGTGCCTCTCACCTCAGATTGGAAAGCTCTTTCACACATGGTACTCATTTGATCCCACAGCAATTAAGGAACATCATGCTGGGCTTACTGCCAAGTTATCCCATTACAGTAAACTATCTCTAGAACATTCTTGCTTCGGCCACAAATAAAGCCCTTCCTAGATTGAAACTTACTGCATTTTCCCCTTCCATCCAGGCTTTTCCTCACATGCCTTTCTTTACATAACATATTCCACCTCATCCTAAATTCTTGGGTTCATCATTATCTGCCACCTTCTTGCACTCCTTACAAGCAGACTTCCTGGTGTCACAGGCATTAGTGAAACCTTCATAGCAGAAAACTTCTCAGCCTCTCCAGGGTTCCCTATTGTCTAACCCAGTACTGTCCAGTAAAAATAAAATGAGAAAGCCACATATGTAATTTTAAATTTTCTAGTAGCCACATTTAAAAAAAATAAAAAGTAGGAAGTGAAATGAATTCCTTAAAAATTTATTGTGGTAAAATGTACATAAAATTCACATTTTAATTGTTTTAAAGCATACAATTCAGTAGCATTAAGTACGTTCACAATGCTGTGCAAATAATACCACTATCCATTTCCAGAACTTTTTTATCCGCCCAAACAGAAACTCTGTGCCCGTTAAACACTAACTTCCCATCCCCCTTCCTGTTAGCCCTTGGTTAACCTCTATTCTGTTTTCTGTCTCTATGAATTTGCCTGTACTTGGTACTTCATACAAGTGGAATTATACAATATTTGTCCTTTGGTGATTGGCTTATTTCACTTAGCATAATGTTTTCATTCCTGTTTAAGGCTTAATAATATTCCATTTTATATATACACATCACATTTTGTTTATTGATTCATCTGTAGATGGATATTTGAGTGTTACCACCTCTTGGCTATTTGAATAATGATGCTATGAACATTGGTGTACAAGCATCTTTTTAGTCCCTGCTTTCAATTCTTTGGGTATTGAAATACCTAGAATTAATGAAACTAATTCTAAAAATATATTTTACTTAACCCAATATATCCAAAATATTGCCATTTCAACATGTAATCAATAGAAAAAAAGAGATTTTTACATTTTTTTGTATGAAGTCTTTAAAATCCAATGTATTTCATTCCAATGAAAATTTTCACCAAAATTCTTGATCTGTATCTAGATTTAATAAAATTTATAGTTGAAAAAGTAAATTCACATACCCACATTGTTCCAAATATACTTTAGAATACTTTAGAATGGTAAATTAAATAGAATGTAAAATTTATTTCCTCAGACACATTTCAGGTGTTCAATACCCACATGTGGTTAGTGGCTTCCATATTGAACAGTACAGAAATAACTGATTGAGTAGCTTCTCTCTGCCCCTCCCCCCAAATCTGGCTCCATGGTACCTTACCAAGCCTGCCTCCCACTATTCCCCAACATGTATCCTAGATCAACTGATGCTGAACATTCATTCAACAAATATCTATTGAGCGCTAGCAATGTGCCAAGCATTGTGCTAACCACTGGATATAATGAGAAACAAAACTATGTCTGTATGGAGCCCCAAAACAAGTGGGGCCCCAGACATAAAAATAAAATAAATGCACAAATACATATATATTATAGATTGTTATAAGTCCTATGGGAAAAAAGGGTGTGATGCCAGAACAGGCAGATATCAAAAAGATAATCACACAAATAATATCATAAACCTTACAAATTATGATATGTGAGGGGAAAGAAAGGATCTGATGAAAGTTATAATAGTGGACTTTATTCGGAAAGGAAGCTTCTCAGAGGAAGCAACTTGAAGTTGAGGTAAAAGGACACAAACTGTGAGAAGGGGTACAGAAGGAGGACAGACATGGTAGCAAAATGACTAGAAGGCAGAAAGGACAGCATGTGTAAAAAGCCTGGGGTGAGATAAAGTTTCATCTCTGAAAAGCAAAGAGATGAGTAGTATGGCACAAGTGTAGACAGTGGTACCCTGGGAGGATGTAAGCAGATAAGCAGGACCAGCTCATACAGGTCTTTACATCATATTAAGGATTTGAGATTCTGTACCAAGTGCAATGGGAAAGCTATTAAAGGATGTTTATTTAAGGTATTGGATGGGCATTTCTTTTTAAAGACCACTCTGGCTGCTTGGTGAAGGAAAGTCCTGACTCCTCAGCTTGGAATCTAAAGGGACCTCCTTTCCTTCCTCTGCATTTTGACCTACACTGCTGGGTCAAAGTTCATCATATCCACCATAATTCTTGCCTTTTATTGATCTATTGTCACTTTATGTGGTGCCTTCCTTTACTGTTATTCATACACTTGACTCAGTAATGTGCCTCACCCCAACTGCAATCTTTTTCAGCGGGCAGGAAATGTTTGTTACCCATCCTGCGTGGCCACAGCAAGAAGCATGGAGCCAATATACCTGGCCAATCTGTTCAATCAGATTGGGTTAAGTCTGATTGTAGTTTGCTACTTTCTCTGCCCAAAACCATTCTGTGACCTAATTAAGTCTGTCTTTGATCCAACTTTCCTGTACTCTGCTTGCCACAAAGACTTAAGTCCTTGAACAAGCCTTGGGCAGCCCTCCAGCATTTGGGGCTGGTAAGACTGAATTACGAAAAGGGGTTTTGTTTCAGGTCAGGCCAGGGTTGTGAAAAGCATCAGCCCATAAGTGACCTGGCATTTCAGAGCTTCAAGGAACTCTCCTCCTACCCTTCAAAGTTCTGGAACGAAAGCTACGCACTTACAAGTTCTCAAGAAATGCAAACCCATCTCCAAGAGGTGCTTGCACTTGGCCAGGCGCACCGTCCTTAGCTAAGGACTTCAAGAGCATTAGATTCCTTTCCACCTTCCATTCATTGTGAATTTAAATTTCATGGTCTGGGGGAAAGAAGAGTGGGAAGGTCCCAGACTTTCTCTTGCAGACTGTGATCTTGGCCAGATTAATCTCTGAGTCGGTTTTGACATCCAAAACCAGTGATAATGCCTGCATCTACAGATTGATTAGGAGGATTCAATGAGAAGTGCAACTATCTAGCTGCAGTTCGTGGTCAAACTGCTTTCTGTGCCTTTAAGGGTTTTTTTTTGGGGGGGGGAAGAAGGGGCGCGGGGAGAGGAAGTAGGGAGTCGACCTTTGGCGCCAATAGAAAAGCCACTAGGTTTTCTCTTATCCTTCCTGGTGAATAAGACATTATGAAAGATATCTCAGAAGGAAAAAAAGAAAAAAGAAAAAAGTCCGTTTATGAAATACACCGAGATACTTTCATTATCACAATTTATGACACAAAAAGTAAATATCATTTTAACATCGACAGGAGCAGCCTGTTATTTGACCCTCACTCTCGGCAGCCTGGACAAACATTAACAAAATCGACAACGCAGGGCTAATTCACGGATTATAAAAGATGACCGTGAAACCTGAGGAACGATTTCAACTCCTCTCCAGCGGCCTTCCTTTCCCTCGTACCAGACTTGGGCTGTGCTGCCCACAGAGGCACAGTGTCTTCCGGCCTCATCTTCCCCGTGTCTCCCGCCCCACGCAGTTCCACCCAGTCGCGTGTCCCCGGACTGGCAACGTCCTGCGCGCGGATCCGACCGCTCTGAGCGCCGGATCCGAGGGGCGTGGGGCCCCCGCGAGTCAAGGCCCCTTTCCGATCTTCCCCCCAAGGACTTGGCCACCCTCGGATCCCAGGATTCCGCAGCCGGGATTGCACACTTCTCCTCCCCAGAGCTGGGTGCCTCCCCCATCCCCACGTCAAGTTCCTGCCGGGTCGGCGCGAGGACGAGGCCCGGTCATTGGCCGGGAATAACCCGGGACGGGCGCGAGCTCGGGGCCGGGAAGGGGCGAGCGCGCGCCTGGCGAGGCCCCGCCCCATCGCCAGATGCGGCGCCGTTTGTGCGCGGTGATTGGCGGGTGCGGCCGCGGGATGAATGGGGTGACCGCGGCGGGGGAGAGGGGCGGGGACGCGGAGGGCGCCGGATCCGGGAGTGCCGCCGGGCGCCTGGGGGAGGAGGGGCGGCACCGCCCTGCGCTGCGAGCGGTTAACGGTCCCCACGCCCCGCGAGTGGAGGAGGGGGCCCGGTAGGCGGACTCTGGTCCTGGGGCCTGGCGCGGGTGTAGGGGACCGAAAGTGATGGGGACCTCTGGAGGGGCTGCGGTCCAGACTTGGGGTGGAGACAGCGGGTCGGGGGGTGNGTGGGGGTACTTAAGAAAGCCGCGCCCGCCGCTGAGGATCCTTCCTGGGCTGCTCGGAGCACGAGTGCAAAGATGGCCCGGCTCGTTAGAGGAAGAACTATGATTGGAATCCATGTCTGGACACCCAGCTTTTTTCCATCCCTACACCGAGTACCCTTTTTTGACTTCGTATTTTACATTCGGTCATTCAACAAATATCTACTGCGTGCAGGCTTTATGCCTGGCACACCCCAGTGAACAAGGCAGACTTGTTTGTGCAATCTTGAAGTTTCAATAATTGGGAAGGTAGGGAAAAACAATTACAGATTGTGAGAAGTGCTGTGAACTAAATATAAACTAATGGCTAGAGGAAGTAAAGAGGAGAGATTTGATTTTAGCCAGGGTAATAGGAAAGACCAATCTGAAAAGGTGACTTTTAAGTTGAGAGCTAGAAAGGGGGGAGTAGTTTTGAGTATAGCCTTTGCAAAGGTCCTGCTGTTTCAACCCCCTTTTCTCATCCTCTCCAACGTTTGAATTCCCATAGCACTTTTTTTTTTGCATTTCTTAAGGCACATCGCTTTCTACCAAGTACTGTAGACTTATTATCTCAACTCCTGACATACCAGGTCCCCAAAGAATAGTCAGGAAATATATACTTAGCAGCCACTGACTTCCAGATAACCCTGCTAGATACCTGGGATAATTTAAAAAATGGGTAGAGCATTCGTGAATGTTTCCTGAGTATTCGTCTTTTTATGCTAAGCACCCACTGTGTCATTCTTCATCCCTAGTCTTGGGGAATACTTCTTGATTATATAATCACAACCCAATTTTCCAGGCTTTCACACTTTCAGAGCTTAGATACTTCTTAATTGGCCTATCCAATAAACTCATTGGGTCTGCCCACTAGTGAAAATACAAGCACATTATTCTTCCCATGTTTGTGTTTGTTTTTTTATGTCTGTGTTTTAGTAGTAACCTTCAATGCCTTAATTCAAAATAATACATGAAATGAAAATTTGAGGCACCTGACAAGTGCCTTGAGTTGAGAAAATGTTTACTAATGGGCTGAGAATGAGGGTCGCTTCCCAGTAAGCCCTCTTTCAATGAAGCAGTAGTTTAATATGTTTACAGAGTGGCCTGTCTTGATCTCTGCTGGCCGCCTTTTAAAATTTGGCAACCTATTCCCATGTGAAAATGTTTTTCTGTGATATGAGAAAACCATGTTGGGAAAGACAAATTCTTGTGACTGGAATATTGACATAGTTATCAAATACTAGGTGTACCTTGATTGTTCTGAGAAAGTAAAACTTTATTTCAATCCTGTCTCTGATTCTGTTTTAAAAAGTAAAACTATTGATGCCATCTGTATTAGTTAGCTATTGCTTCAAAACACAATTTATCCCAAAACTTAGTGGTTTGAAGCAACATTTTTTTATCTCAAATTTTCTGTACAAGAGGAATTGGGGCATTTCTTACTTGGCTGGGTTCTCTGCTTCAGGGGTTCTGACAGATTGCAATCAAGATATCAGCCAGGCCTGTAGTCATCTCAAGGCTTTACTGGGGAAGGATCCACTTCCAAGTTCTTCATGCATTCATTGGCAGGATTCAGTTCCTTGTGGGCTGTCATACCGAAGACTGCAGTTACTAGGTGTCTATTGTCCAGAGGCCACGCTTAGTTTGTTATGCATCTCCAACATGGCACCCTGTTTCATCCAAGTATGCAAGCCAAGAAGTTATACAGTGAATGCCGGTAAGATAGAAGTCACTTCTTTTCTAACCTAATCTTAGAAGTGTCATTCCATCCTTTTTGCCATGTTCTTTCTATCCTTTAGAAGTAAGTCACTAGGTCCAGCCCATGGGCATGAGTATCAGGTGCCAGAGATCATTGGGAGTGCTTTCAGAAGCTACCTACCATGTTATCAAAGCATATTAAACTTGAGATTAATTTGGGTCTCCAAAAGTCTTTCTCGTATATCCTGAAACAGCCTACTATGTCTTATTTGCTATCTTTATCATAAAGAAAGTAAATAGTCTTTGGAAAGTCTAGCTCAAAACAAATAAGTCTTGGGGATGTAATATACAGCATAAAAATATAGTCAATAAAATATAGTGATAGAGTGGTACAGTGTCAGATGGTCGCTGGACTTATCATGGTGATCACTGCGTTAGCATAGGGAATATAATCAATAATGTGGTGATAACTCTGAATATGGCCAGGTGGGTACTGTTGAATAACGATGATGTACACCTGAAACTAATGTAATATTGTATGTTAGCTATATTTTAATAAAAATCTTTTTTGAAAAGCAAAAATAAAGAAAAAAAAGCAAGTCTGGTTCAATAAATGTTTATTGAGTGCCTACTATGTATCTGGCATAGCAGAATGCTAAAGGGGCAAAGATGAATGATATATTCTCTGGCCTTGAGCTGGGGAAGAGAAGAATAAACAAATCATTATAATGTAAGTGATAAAACAAAGGCCTACACAGAGTGTTCTAGTTATGGGGAGATTAGGAAAGAAACATTCTGTCCTAGCATTCAGAGAAGCAAAAAGGGTGGGGAGAGGTGGAGAGAAAAATGAAAATCCTAGATACAGATTAAGTAGAAGTTAATCTTATTGACCAGCAAAATGCAAAAGTAATAACATTAATTATTGTACTCTTTATTTTCTAGATGTCAAACAACCTAAGATTGCCTCAAGTTTATGCATATAGGGTATCTATCTGACAGCATGTTAAGTTTTATACCTGAGTTCATCCTTTTGAAATATGTCTGATAGAGGGCAGTGTGTCAGTTGATCATTCAGATTAGAAGACAATACTGTAATGCTATTTACCCTGTAAGGGAATTGACTGAGTGAACTTGACATTCGGGAATACGTGAATTTGGAAAAAAAAAGAAAAAGTGCTTCACAATCAGATGTCAAGCCATGGTTTGTAAAAATAATTGAACTGCAACACACATGTAGAATTTCATGTCTTATGATGCCACATTCACTCTCGGCAAAAGGTGAACTTGAGATTGTGAAAATAAATTGTACTACCAGTTTTTGGTATTTAATATTGCAGGTACACAGAATGCGAAGCTTTTTATGACACATTATGCATATAACTAAAACATCACATGGCCTAGAATGACTAAATCACTATGGCTAATTTTTGGAGAGGTTGTTTTTTTTGTAAACAACAGAATTAGGGCAAAGTGTAGTTGGTCTTATATCAGCAACTACAAAATCATATAAAGCACTTGCAGAATACACTGCTTAACCAGGGCATACTTTTTAACAGAAACCACTTCGCTTCTCTTTGCCAGTTGCACATAGCTTTTGTCTAGAAGTTTGGTTATTGCCTGCTTTTGTCTACTTCCTAGAAATCTTTAGCTCTTTAATACGTTTTAGGATATAAATCAATGATAAAATTTATCTTTTGATAACCAGCAAAGTAAAAGACACATTGAGAATCTGTCCTGGTTTAAAAATCTTATCTTTAACATGGCTGAGCATTTGAAGAAGTTGAGGACTGAGGCCTGAATTCAATCTTAATTCTGCACTAACTGGTTTTGCGGCCTTGGGTATGTCACTTAACTCTTGTCATCTCATTATGGTGCTGAAAGGATAAAATAAGAATGTGTTGGGAAAGGCCTTAGAAATTTATAAGTAATCAAAAGATAAGGAATTAGTTTCAAATTTGATTCATCTTGAAATAAATATCATGACACTTTCTATTTCAAGAGAAAGCATTTGATATTAAAGATAACTGCTGCATTTATAGAAGAGTAAGATATCCCAAATTCAAACCAGCTTAAGACAATGGTATTTCTTCATGATAACAGTGGTAATGGTCTTTCTTCCTTTATAGCACTGTTAAAATGTTAAATATTCTTTGGATCATGTTAATTTTTCAGTTTCAAATTTCATAAAAGTGGCAGGAAAAAGTTATTATCTTGTCTTTAATGGGGAACAGAAAAACAATACCCATAGACAATCATTTTTAAATTATTGTAGTTGGTATTTTCTTTCTCTTAGACTTAATTTGTGCCCAAATGGTGTCTGTAAAAGCATATCTTACTGATTTACATTTCAATTTTCCATTCATGTCTCCATTCATTTAGCCATTGAATAAATATTTATTAAGCGCTTATTAGGTGCCAGGCAGTGTTCCAAGTGCTGGGTATACAGTGGTGAACAGAACAAAGTCTGTGCCTCAATGTGTTTATGGAGGGAGGGGGGATAAATAAATATTAAAAATAAACCTAGAGTATGTCAGACAGTGATAAGTGCTAAGGAGTAAAATAAACGAGAGTAAAGCTTCCAGAATGTGGGAGGCGAGGAAGGAGATGCAAATATAGAGAGTGATCAAGGAGAACTCTCTAAGAAGATGACATTTATAAAGAGCAGAATGAAGCATGGGTGTAAGCCTTGGAGCTTTCTGGGTTAAAGTATTCTAGGCATTGGGGAAGAGTATGTGCAAAGACCCTGAGGCAACTCCAAGTCCAGTACATGGTGTACTCAAGGAACAAGAAGGAGACCATGTGAGTAGAAGACAGAAGGTCAGAGAAATGGTAAGGTGCTAAGTCATGAAGGACTTTATAGACCATTGTAAGGGTTTTGATTTTTATTCTTACTGAGATGAGATGTTTTTAAGCAAACACATGACATGATCTGGCTTTGGTTTTAAGAGGATCACTTAGGCTGTAGGGTTGGGAATAGACCGTAGGAGGCAAAGCCAGAAGTAGAGGTCCAGTTAGCAGGCTATTAAAAAATTCTCAGTAACACCTATCAGTGACTTAAATTGGTGGTTGTGGTAAAGATTGTGAAAGGCAAACAGATTCTAGATATGTTTTGAAGATCAATCAGGCAGGATTTTGCTGATGCATGGATGTAGGATGTGAGAGAAAGAGAGGAGCTAAACATCACTCTAAGGAGTTTGGCTTGAGAAAATGGATGGAGTTGTCATTTACAGAGCTGGAAAGATCATGAAAAGAGTAGGTCTGAGGAAAAATCGAGAGTTCATTTTTTATTAATCTCATTATGAGATGCCTTTTGGACATCCAAGAGGAGAAGTCATTAATAGGCAGTTAGGTATGTAAGTTTGGAATTGGGCTAGAGAAATGCATTTGAGAGTCAGCAGAGTACATGTAGATGGAATCCAAAGCCACAAAGGGGGTGATAATAACACCTAGGAAGTAAATGTAGATAGAGAGCGCTGAGGACACAAATTCCTTTCATAATCCAGTTGCTCCTGGGTAGAGGACTAAAGAGTGTAAAAGGAAGTGGAGAAGAAAAGACTAGAGATTCCAGAAATAGTTCAAACTGTTCATTCAGCAGATATTTATGAGCACCTGCTATTTGACAGTGGTTCTGGCCATTGGGAAAACAACATGGCAGACTAGGCATGGGCAGTGCCTACATGTGGTTCACATCCACCAAGATGAACACTCAAGGATAGGAATAGATATAAACCTCAGTCATATTGTTGAATAGCAATGAAGAGAACTAGCAGCAAAGTAACAATGGGAGTATAGAACTGATTCCAAGGTCTGAGGAGGAAAGGAAACTGCTTTTACTTTCTTATTTGCCTCAGCAAAGACAAAACAGGCCAATGGGAAACCCTGACAAGATAACAGAAAATACAAACTAGAAAAGAAGAAAAAAAAGCAAGATCATAGGGAAGAAAAAAAAAAAGACAGAAACCAATGAAGACTGCATAGTGGCATCCTTAGCATAAACTAGCTTATACTTAGCCTATATCGTAGTCAACTTTGTAAAGTCCAGCGGTAAACATAGGCTTATGTCTTATCTCAAAAGGCAGGTTTCATTATGTCATGCGACTATCTCCTAAGCACATACAGTATTTCACCCTTAAATGAAACAACAGTCTCACTAATTAGAATTGCATTCTAAGGAAACTTTCAATTGTATTTCTTCATCCAACTACAGATGTAATAACAATAGAATAAATGTTCCAGGATGTTAAATGCTTTCTTTCTCAAGAGCAACCTTGAAGCAGCCTTCTAATACACTTGGAAGTATGTGGTTGGAGGAGGCCTGAGATCACTGATGAAAATTAAGAGCAAAAGGAAAAACAATACCAGAATTTAAAAATAAATAAAAGACAGCAGGAGAAGGGAGAGAAGTAGGAATAAAACAGTTTACTTGGGCCGGCTGAGTGGCGCGATGGTTAAGAACTGGCTTGGGATGCCAGAGGGCCCCAGTTCGGATCCCACATATGAGGGCCAGTGACACTGCCCTCCATAGCTAAGATGCTGAACAACAGCTCAACCTGGAGCTGGGCTGCCGTGAGTCGCTGGCAATGGCATAGGCTGCAGTCCCTGTGGCAGGGGTTTGCCATGGGCTACCGTATGTAGCCAGCAGCCAGCATGAGCGGCCAGCAGCCGCTGTGAGCAGCCGTCCAGAAGCCGGCGACTGATCTGCCTCACCCGGGAAGAGCGCAATGAAGCAACGTCCTCCACAACTAGAATGAAGAACAAAACAACAGCAACTTGTCTGTTCCCCTTCCCCCAATTCCCCAGCACTGTTCCCAACCCCCCAATTCCCCAATAAAAAAAAAATCTAAAAAAAAAATAGTTTACTTTAATTGAAGATGATTCAACAATCACTTCTAGGGGAGCTACCATATGGATACTATGAAAAAAAAAGGCAAGAGTTACAGGGTTTTGTTACCCCACTTTACCTGGGTTCACTTTTCATTAGTTAGTTATAAGGATTGGGATGGCTCCAGCAGTGTCCAGAACCTGGTTGGTCAGGAACCTGGTGTGACGCTAACTAAACCACTTTTCTTAAACTCTGGCATTGAATCCTAGGCATTCTTTTATTTTGAAGAAAATACCCACAGTTAAGTTGGGGAGTCATTTCAGTTCTACTGCTTTTCTTGCAGCTTTATCAATGAATGTGGTACTATAATATGGAGTAATTCATCCAGTGGTCACGGTAATTAGTTTACACTGTAGGGTATAAGATGAACTGTGTGGGTGGGAAATGCCCTCTAAATCATATGTGTATTGGGAACCTTAAGTCTCTTGATGGAGGAAGAATTATAACTTGATCTTACTTAGATTTTAGAGGCTTCAATAGTCCTGGGACATGATTATCTGACAGAGGGTTGGAATTCTGGAGCAAAAAAATGGAAGCACCAGTGTGGTGATGGTAATGGTGAGAGGAGTAAGAGTTCACTCATTCAAAACATATTTCCTAAGCTCTTATTACATACCAGGGACTGTAGTAAGATCTGCAGATAAATAACAAACAAAATCCAACGTTTCCCCCTCCAATGGAGTTTACAATCTAAAGCAGTGGTCTTCAAAGTGGGTGTATAAGCACCCCATGGATTGAGCAAGCTGGTATACAGTCAGGACACAACTACAGTGCAGCGTAGAAAATGCTATAATAGAAACCAAGATACACTGATTAAGAGCTATCTGTCAAGGCACGTGAAAAGGCATGCTTTCGGGGATAGGGATAAAATATTTTTAAATAAAAAATATTTAAAATTTAATGTATGACTTGACAGTTATATAAGCCCATAATTTGAAATATAGATATTTTGGTGATATGGGCTTAACATATTTTGATAGATGAGAACAATAAAAACAATTGAATGTGATGTAAAGCTTGAAATTTTGGGAATATCAAGTGAAATTTGAAACTCTTAAAATCTGGAAAGACAGAGCTTGGACAAGTGACAAAGAGCTGAACCAGCTCTGGCCTTGGGCTGCTAGAAGAGTGAAGATACCTTTGCCAAACTCCTCTTTGTCTCTAGCATGTTTTTCACAGGTCCCTTAACAGAAAGTTCCGAAGTTAATCTGTACCTTGGCTTCCATTGTAGCATTTACATGGTAGTTGTTTTCTGATTGAATCAGTTTACAGGCAGAGGGGGTCCTTGAAGTTTTTATTCCTAACACCTAGCATAGTAGCTGACAAACTGAAGTCTTTCAGTGTTTGTGAAGTTGAATGGCAATTGACTGCTAAAAACCTCAATTATTTCTGTATGTTTAAATTACCAAATTTGTATATAGTTTGTACATCTGCATTCCCACTACAACGGCCCAGTGCCTGAAACACAGTTGGCACATGATAAAATAAACATTACACTTTTAAATATGTAAAAGAATAAATCTGCCTGCATTAAATGATTGACTATATTGGGTGGAAGGACATGGAGTAGTAGCAATACAGCAAGAGGGCACAAGGAGAAAGGCTTAATTTCTGGGGCTTGATATGGGGAAAGCGTAGGAAACTAGAATGATGAAGGCCTTTAATTATCCAAATATCAACGAAAAACAGCAAGGATCTTCTATTTGTGCCCTGAGCACAAAGCATTTTAAGTGCTTAAATTTGTCTAGCTGAAAAGACGTCATTTACTCCACCACCTGTCCTCCTTTTACAAGACTTTGCAATAATTTCTAAAGTAGAAATGGAGTTGGTAGTGGTCTCTATGGGAAAATCAGAATCACCAAGAAATATCACGGTAGATCAGAAGGGAGTTAAGCTATAACATCAGTTTTGTTGTTGCCATATCTTGTTCAACTGCACACCTTTGTTCCGGTGGTCCCCGTAGGCAGTTAACCCTATCAGCTAAAACCGAGAACTAGATCCCTTCCAGAACCACAGAGACGGCGGCTTCGAGAGCGGGCTTCTGCCATCCAGACGTGGCCACACGGCCAAGCCACGCCTGGCACTGAGAGAACCAGAGTTCAGGGCATCGGGAACTTCACTGCCGCTATTGCGCAGGCTCTGCGCTCTACGCAGGCTTATTAGGGGATAAAACTGTCCAGAGACACGTGAACCAGAAAGGTCCAAGTCAATTCCCCGCTCCCCACTGCATCGGATTCTGGAATTTACAATCACGAAAGTTCTATTGTCTCGCGATTGGCTCCGGGGCCGCATGACATCATAGCGCTTGATTCAGCCTTGGGGCCGTGATTGGCTGGCCGCGCCATTGTGACGTCACGGTCAGCCCACGTTCTGATTGTAGATACCCGGCGCCTTCCTCTTCCCATCGCGGCGGTTCCTGACTACTGGTGCCTCCCTCCCACATCCTCCTCGGCTCGGGCTGGCCACGGGCGCTCCGGTGTCCGCCTCGCTGCTTCTCCAAGCTACTGCTCTCCTTCGGCTGAAGAGGTAAGCCGTCCGCTCCTGGAAACTTCGCCTGCGGCTGCCGCTCGGCCATGACACCCGTGTGAGCGCGCAGCTGGGACGAGAGGGCTGCCGTTAGGTCCCGGACCCGGGGCCGAGGACGCGCTGCCCGCGCGGCCCGCGCTCCGCCCGCATGGCGGAGGAGCCCGGGCGGCCCGGGCGGCCCCCAGCCCGTCCGGCCCCGGGGCCCCCAGCTGGGCTCCCTAGGCACGGCCGGCCGGCGCGGGGATAGCCGTGCAGGCGCGAGGTGGCTCGCTCCGCCGCCGAGGCTGAGGCTGAGCTGGAGTTTCCACCGCGATGCTGGCTCACCTGTTCGGCGTGTGGAAGCCGCAGCAGGGCAGGTTTGCACGCTGACAGGCGCCGCGGGAACACTCACTGTGCCTAGACCGGAGGCGGGATGGATGGGTTTGTGCTCTCAGGTCCGCCCGCCGGGTCGGGATGAACTTGCTTGTGGGAAGTCCAGGGAGGCGCCCTCAGAGAGAGAGAGACCGCTTTCTTTGGGGAGAACAAAACCTGGATGAGTTCGGAGAGCCTCGGGGGTCGCGGGTCGCGTCGGCATCGAGAGCCAGGGCGCGCCCGCCTGGGTCCCGCGCTGAGCTGGCGGTGCAGGGACCCCCCGGCCTTGTCTCTGCCCTCCGGAGGGAAGACCGCTAGCCCCGGACCACTCCGGTTTTTATTAAAACCAGATAACTACAGCCCGCCGCGGTAGTCCAGGAGGGATGAGGCCGGTGCGAAAGCAACGGGGCGGGGACTCGAGAGCGACCCCGCGGTCCTTTAAGGAGTCCGGGCGCGGGAGCGGCGGACGGGGAGGGAGGCAGGCGCGAGGCGCGGGGGCGGCTCTGGGCCGGGGGAAGACCTCGGGTCGCGTGTGCTGTGAGTTGTAAGGGAAAGTGCCCTTTTAAAGTTTCCACGCCTATAAGACTCTACCCCGCTCTTCGACTCATCTAGTCCACCCTCGAGTCATGCCTGGAGCAAGAGTTGTTCTTTCAAACTGTCTTGCCAAACGTTCCTTGATCTTGCACTTGAAGGGAGATGGTTTCCCCTCCCGACGATTGTCATGAAGCTTATCTTCCAGCTTGACTGCAAATTTAAAGAATGCTTTCGACCACCTTTGGGGTGGGGGTCCCCTATGGATGAATCCAGTATATGACTTCTATTAGCTGGGCTTCGAAACCCAGGGGTGCCGGCCGGGGAATTGTGCGGAGCAAACAGCCTTAATTCTTTAATAGTGGGAGCCGTGGCAGGAAGTGCTTTATTAGGGTTGTACGGAGGAGCTAATGTTGCTTGTTAGGCTTTGTAACTTGTTCCCTAACCACTTGGTAGATAACCTGTTGGTTTGCAGTTGGTTTGCTTGCACGTCTCAGCCAACAGCATTTGGTGCAGAATCAGCAGATACGGATACAGCCGGTTTTGCATTCGATGGCTGTGAACTAACTCTTCTTTTACTTTTTTCATCTGCAGTTAGGGGGCAAGTGGATCACTTTTTTAGTCAGCTTAGACGCTGCCCGGGATTCTCCAAGAAAGCTGCGCACTTGAAAGAGAAGTGTCACTCATGTCCCTTTTAGATTCTTACCCTAGATTATAACTTCTCATTGCCAGGAACTTTTCTGTAGCGTTTCTCTTTTTGCGTTTTCCTTTCTCTTCCATTTCTAACTGAAGACAGGAAGGGAAAATGTTATTGATGGTTACAGATGGCTAATTTTACAGAATCTAGAATAGAACTTGGCTTAAAAGTGAAAGTAGAAAGCATATTAAAATTTGTCAGATATTTTTCAAGAAAAGTAATCATGCTTCAGACACTGCCCTCGTCCCCTTGACTGTTTCCTTGTTTGTCTAAATGGGGATGTCATGTTGCAGAATTGTTATATGGATTTCAAAAGATGATACAAATGAAAGAGCACAGCATGGGTCTGCAAACGTTCCCTTCTTCACTTATTTTTTTTTCTTCTTGGGGAAGGGGGAGTGAGGTGGCCAAGAATGAAACTCGAGAATCTCAAATAACTGGGAAAATATTCAAAACTAGGTTTTCACAAACACTAATTCCAGTATCCCTATGAAGTCACTTTTGAAAATGAGCTCAGTTATCTCATTTTCTGGGATCAACAGAGTTTTTTGGGTAGAGACTTTAATTTTGGGATATTTGACATTTGCAAAGATCTCTCAAGGATCTTTTTTTTTTCACTGCTTTGTTTGCTCTCAGCATAATTATTGGTTGTCCTGCTATTGCTATAGGTAAGTATATCGACCCTTGGGTGTCCTGTTTCCCACTTGAATTATACAAATCGAGGTAAATGTAGTTACCTTCCTCTAAGGGTAACTTTGATGCCTAAGTAAATAGTTGAGAGTGTGAGTGATGGTTTTACTTCTTTCTTACTTGGCCACATCCTTCTGCTCTCCTACAACATTCTGTAATTATTTTGAATTCTTCCCTTTGTTGCCTGCCAAATCTTCTGTTCCTGATGGAACAGAATGAATCTTTCCATTCGTTACCCATAACTAAGCCTTTGCATGCAGATTCAGGTATTACTGATGTGAGTACCTTCCTATAAGTAGTTGCGTTCCATACATAATTCTTATGCCATCCTGTGAGAAGTGTTAGCCATACCTCTTTTTTAGAGAATGCAAAGCCTAGAATTGCGAAGTGATTCTCTTGTATCACACCTGCTCCTCTGTCTATCCTAGCACTGCTAGGATTTGTTCAGTGGGCTATGTGCCGTTTATGTAACTGTGTTACTCTGTAACTTAAAAAATCTCACCTCATGTTTAAAGGTCCATCTTCAAGCCATCCAAGATTAATAATTTGTCACCTTTCAAGTCTGCTTAAAATCTATTCCCTTCCATTTAGCCCATATTTGATTCTTGTTGGTAGTTCATTGACTTGGCAGTTATTGAGTGTGTAGTGTGTTTGTGTGTGTGTGTGTGTGTGTGTGTGTGTGTGTGTGTGTGTTTGAGATGGGGCGAGCGGTTCTATAGAAAGTTGAATGACACAGTTCCTAACTCCAAACGGCTTCCTGAGTTAGTTTACAGTTTAATCCTTTTACACCCATTCTTAATCTTCACCTTGAGCTAAAAAAGGGGGTCAGAAGATTTCTGGAGTCTTGTCTAACTATATGTGAGAAAGGTTTATGGCAGAGTTATCCATTTTAGACATATCAGTGCCTTACACTGTTGAATTGGTTAGGATGCTTTTGGTACAAGAGACAGAAAACCCAACTCAGATGACCACCTGACCTGAAAAGTCCTCATAGCAAAACTTTTGCTTGTTTCCCTGAAGGCCTGTCATATGTCGGTTATGTCCATAGGCTGATTTTGCAAGATGACTGCCTGCAACAATTTGGACCCTCCTCTTACCATATTCTCATAGAGAAACATCTCTTCCCTTCACCTCCAAAGAAGGTCCTTGGCCTTGAGGTGATTGATATAGGCCTTGTTTACTTGAAGTAGTAACTATAACAATGGAAAGCTGATAACCTGGCCATTCCAGAATTGAGGATGTGGATTTAAATTTCACCTCACCTGTACCAGACAACTACTACGTCTTCAGGGAAGTCCTGTATGGACATGGGGGAAGTGAGCACAGTGTTGCCTACAAGCATTCAGTACTAAAGAGATGACTGGATTAAACTAAATAGAATTGAACCAACATTTAAATTTAGGCTTACATTCCATAGAGGCATCTCACATGCGGAGATTGCAGCATTCTATAAGAGGGGAGTTTGGAGAGCAAACAAGTGTAGAACTATTGGGCAAAAAGCAAGTAGCCCAGTTGGCTGAAAACTGAGAGGGCAGAAGTGGAAGAAAAGGCTAGAAAGACAAGTTTTGATGATAATAAGAATGGCCAACTTTTATTGAGCTATTATGTGTCAAACCCTGCATTGAGCACTTTACCTGGATTTATCTCAATTACTGTTAATTGCTACAATGAGCGTTCCCACTTTACAGGTGAGGAAATGGAGGTTCAGAGAAGTTGAGACTTTCCCAAGGTTACAAAGTATAACAGCCCAGGTTGTTGGCCCCCTACCCTGCTCTCTCTCTTGAGGGGTTTGGTAACAGGGCACCACTGAAGCTTTTGAAGCAGCAGGAGTGCATTATGAATGCTGTGCTCCAGGAATATGGGTCTTGTCAGAGTGTGTGGATGGATGGGTGTGGACAGAGGCTGGGAATGTGGAGATGAGCTGGGAGGTTGTTAGAAGAGGCTTGGGCTGTGATAAAGCTCCACCTGGAGCCGTAGCCATGAGCACAGACTGGAGAGAGCTAACTGCACCAGCATGTTGTTAGGGTCAGATCTATGTGACTTGGAGATCACTTGGATTTGAGGGCCAACAAGGATACGAGGACACTCTTAAGAGGGGGTGGTAGAAGAACCATGGTATCATAAGGAGAGAAGGAGGACGCTTTGTAACCATGTGGACATACCCTAACATCCAATACATGTCCACACAAACCACTTCTTCTCCTCGAGTTTCAGTTCCTTCTCTTTGCAGCCAGTCTCTCTCAGCTACTTTTTGTTATTGTTGCCCTTCTGCAAGTACATTTCCAGCACATTTCATCCATTTTCAGACAGTTTTTCACATTTTGATGTATCTGGGTAGAGATGCAGCTTATAATCAGTGGCATCTTAAAATCGCTACAAGTACTTTTTCACATTTTAATGTTACTGAAGTCAGGATGCTTCCCACCTTTTAATAAAGTATCCTTGGTGAGGGAAAGAAATATCCCAGCATTGGTAAAGCTCATGCAGTCAGTTGCCAATAGAGCCTGGAGTTAGAACTTCTGGACTCCTTCCATCAGCTGGGTTACCTCAACTCACATAAAAGATATTAAAATAAATATTGCCTCATGGAACAGGTTTACAGTAAAGCGCATGCATATTTCTTTGTTTGTTACAACTGAAGTAATTTGAGAAGCTAGGAAGGCATAGTTGTTTAAGGCAGGGTGCCTCACCCTTCTGTAGAACCTAGCTGCCATGGTTTCTTGTCCTAACTTCCCAACAACTATAAGAAAATCAAGTCTGGGCATTGGTCTTTTTCTCTTTAAAAATAAAAGCTTGAACTAAGGTGATTTTCAGGCCCGTCAGTACTAAACTTTTTATTTTCACGTTTGCCAGGAGCAAATCCTTTGGTTTTTGTCTGACCAGGGAGGGAGCATGAAAGTTGAAAGCATTTAGGTCTTAGAAAAGTAGTTGTCAGAATCAGTGATGGAAATTACAGTTTTCTCTTTTTAAGAAGTTAAACATAATTGCTGGAGATGTTTTGACCTAGTAAAGTGAATTGTTTAGGAAGGTAACCTGACCTAATGTTTAATTTCTGTAGTAGAAACTTCCACCCACATACCCACACCCCCAACCCTGATTTCAACCCAGAAATGTTATCATTACCAAACTGTTTGGTTCCCACTGGGCTCCCCCTGGCATATTTCTTCCATGGGAACATTTTTATTTCACTTGTAGGCATTTGATTTTAGAATTGTGTGGTCCCTGGATTTAAAATATTGATGCTTGGTGAGTGTTCAGAAAAATGAATTCCCACCCTTCGTCGGCATTCTCCCCTGCCAGTTCTGTGGGAAGTACAGTTGTGTGTAATGGCTTAGTATCCCTTATATGTTAAGTTAGACTTTTGTCTTCGTGCTGACTGGGATTTAGGATCCCAGTTTGTTTTAAGATTTTTAGTGCTGGTACTGTTGTGCTTCCTCTAGTTAAGAGAATAACCATTTTCTTGAAACATACTGCAGTTTCTTTTCTAACTATAAAGCTTGTGCTAAGTTAGCCACCCTTCTGTTAGCACATGCTAGTTTACCGGTTACATCTTATTAAGTTCTGACTTTGCTCTTTTCTTTCCCCATTGTCAACAATTTTACCCTGTCAGAACCAATCTCTTATAAGCCAAGCTCATACTAAGCAGACCTCATTAAAGCCATGCTGGAGAATTGGCCACTTAGGTCGTTATTTTATATGAGTTATTCTATTTTCTTTTTTTTTTTTTTTGGCTGAGTCATCCTGCCACCTGTTGGAAGTTCAGCAACAGCTCAGCTCTGGCCAGGAATCGAACCGCTGTTGCTCAGGGCTCACATTCTTGAGTGAGCTCTTGACCAACTGAGCCACTCGGCCGGCCTTATCTGAGTTATTCTGAATGCCAGAATACCTGTCCTCCTTGGTCCTGGCACAGCCAATGCTACTACAAAATAATTGTTATGAATTTGTCTTACCCCCAAAAAAGTTCTCATAATATCAAATTCAATAATTATTCATTTGCTTCCCTGGGAGTTTGGCAGTGTGGTGTATGTCCCTAGGGGTAGTGTTCAGGGTACCTCTGTTTCAGCCTTTGGCAGAAGAAATAAATTACTTTAATATTTACAGAAGTTGTTGATACTCCATCTGCCCTATTTGTGAGCTGATACGCACCTCTGGAAATTTGAGTTTCCTTCTTACAGAACTTCTGAATATTTGCCTCTACTATGGATCTGAAGTGCATTTATAAGAGCATCTACTCTGCTTTGTTTTTTTTTTAAGTGAGCAAAGCTGTAGGAAGTGTATTTAAGAAAATGCCTTTCAGGTTGGCAGACACACATCTGGATCGAGTTCCAACTCTTCCTCTTATGCTGTCTTGGCTCTGGCAGTAAATCACTCCACCACTTTGAAACTTCTATGTAGAACTTGGAGTTGATAATATCTGTGCCTACCTTGGAGGGTGTTCAAATCATCAGTATTATACATGAAAGTTAAGTAGGGGACTGACTTAATTTGATGATCATGGTAAAAAGATCCCTCTATTTTATAGGCTGTTCACTGAAACATTGTTTATAATAGCAAAAGATTGAAAGAGTCAACAGAGTAAATGTCTTTCGGAAAAATAAATTACATTACAGTTGGGGCAATGGAATACTTTGCAACTTGTAAAAAGAATGAGGCTGGTACTGAATATGTTAATAGCTGCTCAATACCACATACCAAGAGGCGCTTTTCTAAAGTGCTCTATGTAGATTGATTCCTTTTGGCCTCAACAAAACCCCCCTTAGGTAGGTACCCCAATCTTGCATATGAGGAAACTAAGGCCCAGAAAGTTCAGTGACTTGTTCAAGGCTCTACAGCTAGTCGGAGGCAGATGCAGTGTTCAAACCCAGGCAGGCTGGCTGCAGTCTGCTCTGAGCCACCTGGTTATGCTGTATACCTGTTAGACCTAAGTAGTAATCTGTGCGTTTACAGTTCTTGATACAGAACTAGAATAAACAGAGGTGAGTTTCTTCTTCATCATTACATTCTGGGAGGTTGACACTGTATCCAACATAGAAATTTTGAGAGTAACTAAAAAGTTTAGACCTAGTTAATAGGGGAATAACATTTAAGATGAGTCCTTGAAAGAAGGTGACCTTTTGTTTCTTCTCTGACTCCTGTTTTAGATATTCTGCACTTAAGCCTCCTCTTTTTGGTGTAATTAGAGGTGCATACACAGGAGAGCTCTATAATTACTGGCATAAGAAATCAGTGTTCAAACTTTGCCCAGTTGCCAATTGGCTGTACTAGTGTGACTGGCCAAGGGCGTCCAGCATCATTTTCCTTCCCTGGCCCCAGCTCCACCTGGGTCTTATTTACAAGGTATAGAAGACCTGAGAGGTGTGGGCGGCGGGAAGGGCACCCAAGTCCTCTGGGGAGCCGCTGTCTCCAGATTGTCTGATTTCCTTGTGTGGAGGTGGAAGTCATGTGTGTTTTGAAAACATCTTCTAGGTCATTCTGACACAGGCCCTGCTAAGGGCCGCTTGTTCAGGCTGAAGATAGGCTCACTTTCCACCACTTTGATTTCTGTTGGAGTTATTAGACTCTTTTAGAACTCCATTTTCTTTCTGGGTGTGGTCACCGGGTCTGACAACGTTATGACGGCCATCAGTACGATGATTCCTAAAATCAGAGGGTCACAAAATTCACAGAACAGCTTATATATTAACATGGAATGTGACCAAGTGATAAAACAACTATTTGCTTTAGACACACACTACAGAAGAGATGAATAAATGGCTACTAGATAGTTTGCTATTTAAAAATGCCACATCGTAGCAGGCTTTTTTTTAACACTGCTTCTCCTTCTCCTCATTTACCTCCACACCCAAACAACATTTATAAAATATGGGTGTTTAGATTCAGTTTTTAAAAAGTAATGTGTTTTCATGTCACATGCTTTATTTACATTACACAGGTTTGAAATTAAATCTTTTAAATGTCTTTGTGGGGGGAGGGTACATAACTTTGTTAATGATGTTTCTCCACCCCCTTTCAAATTTCAACCAAGGCTCTAACACTGTCTTTGTATATTTTGTACAAATGAACTTGGAGAAGGTGATAATTTATTTTAAATATTCAAGTAATCACATCAGTGAAGAGACTGTAATCAGATAAGAATTATAAGTAGCTGCACATAGCAGAAAATGTTGCTTAAAGGCCTCTTAGAAGTTTGTCTCCCAGCTGTTTGCAATTACAGTCTGATTTAATGGTAGGAATATGATTGAAGTAGAGCTCAACCTCTTTGCACCCTGTCTTCAAGGGACCCGGTAGAGGCACGCATGGGACACTGATGTCCGTTATTGGCCTTAGGCATCCATGGTCCTATCTACAAGTACGCTTCAACCTCCAAGGTGGTCGCCCTGTGAAACAGGTCGGAGCTTCTCCAAATAGCCCCTGCAGTGTCAGGACTATGTTAGGACTGCCATGTCCCCGGGAGAATGCTGTAAATATAATACCATGCTTGCTCCATTTTCAGAGCAGCTCCTTTTTTTGTTTACTTTGCAAGGAGTGATAGGTCTGGAATACGCTCAGTGACCCCAAAGGAAGGTGACTATGAGTGCAGCACACAGTGAGGTGGGCTTTTCTTGGAGCCCTGGTACAGAGCTTCACTCTCGAATGTCCCTTGAGAAATGGGACTGGCATATTTTAAAGGACTTTCCACAATTCAAGATTCAGTTGAACAGTACGCAAAGTGCTGTTGGAAGACTGATTTCAGTGGGTGGCTTCCTTGCCCATGAATTCAGGTACCTACACACTCACCCATTGTCCATCTAGATATTTATTTCTAATCCACTTTTTTTCTCTGAGCTCCAGAACCTCTCATCAGTAAGGTTCACCTGGATGCCCTACAGACATACCTCGTTCTCCTGTTGTCCAACGTGGCCAGAAGCACCAGCATCCAGCAATTGGCCTGAGCTATCAGCTGGCATCAGTCCTCGGGTCCTTCTCTCTCGTCAGCCACATCCTTCCCCCACTCCCTCTGTCAGTCCCCTGGGCTCTTCTCTGTCCCTCTCGGCTGCCCATTCCCCTTCCCTTTTCCGTCCTTTGAAACTTGTCGGTCCCCTCCTGGTTGACTGCAGTCTCTCTCTGGCTACTTTCTGTCTCCCCAGTATTCTGGGCCCTACTCTGTTATCACAGTGGGCTTCTGACATTAATAGGATCATTTCACGCCACCCTAAAAACTCCATTTACTCCTTCTTCGGGGCCATCCCTGACCCAACTTCATTTCCTGCTACTTTCCCACTTATATGTTTTTACTGCAAACATACCACAGGCTTCATTTCCCCAAATGTGCCTTGTCTGCTCCCATCTCAACTCCGCACAGGCTGTATTTAAATGCTTCCTCATCACTTGCTCCCCACCGAAATCAAAAACACCAAAGCAAACTTAATAACAGAAAAAGTCCTTAAAGTACAGCATAGAGAATATAGTCAATAATGTTGCAACAACTATATAATGTGCCAGGTAGGTACTAGACTAATCCTGGGGATCACTTCTCAAATTATATAAAAGTGTAACTGCTATACTGTACACTGAAACTAATATAAAATAATACTGAATGTCAACTGTAACTGAACAAAATAATTTAAAAAGACCCGTTCTTCATAGGTCAAACCCTCATGCCCTAGCACCTCTGATCCTTTTGACTGACTTGCATGTTAACCCCTCTTCCTACTTGTAGAACCTTGGTTCTAATACCTAACAGTCGGCCTCAGCTTCCTCATTCTTCAAGTGAGAATGACTAGCACCTTCCTTTACTCTTTGCTCAGTGTCTGACATATTTATCTCCACCTCCTCTGTACTTACATGCCGTCTGGCATGCAATAGATATCTAGCAATATTTGCATGAATATCTCTGTAAATATGTACCTTTTAAGTAATCTGTGCCAGTGCCTGCTTGAAGGGGAGTGTACCTTGATGGACTGACAGTACTTAATATTCACAGATGGGGAGTCCACTTAGACAGGGAACTCTCGAGGGCTCATTTCCCTGCCCAGTGTTGCCATTCTCCCTCTCCAGGAGTAGAGCACAACAGCCTTAAGATCATACAAATCGCTAGAGATCCCACCTGCCCAGGAGCAGAGGTGACACATGCTATTATTTTAAAGGGCCTTGCCTATTTGCATATTCCCTTGTAGAGTGCTCAGGTACAATATGCCCATTGTAGATCACTCTGGTGACATTGCCCCCAAGGAAGGAATAGCACGGACTCCGGTGTCTAGGCACCCAGTTATTCCATGGTAAAATAATGGTGGAAACGGACACGCTTTTTTAACCTCACTTTGGTTGGCCACAACTCTGAGCCCAGGTGGAAGTAGACCGACCATCTGGGTTGGACAGAGCCTCAATGCTTCAGGAGCCAAGTGGTTGTTAATTCATTGATCATTCATGTGTGCTACCCTCTGCTAAGGACCATGGGTCCTGCAGAGACAAGTGACAGTACACCTACTGGCAAAGAGATTATAATCCAATAGAAGAGGCGAGGTATGTGGTTGAGTCAGCAGTTAATTATTGGTACTGTGGCTGTGGCCACGTGTATTGCAGTTAGGTTTGGCTATGTGACGGAGATCCCAGATGCCCGTAGTGGCTGTGTGCAGCTAAAAGTCCTGCTAGTCTGTACAGAATTTGGGCAACAGCCACCAGCCTGTGCCACAGGTGGGGGATGCAATGGACCGTCCTGCCCACATGGAAGTTAGAGTTATGGGAGGATACTGACAAATGAACACATGTCACTAGTACAGTGGTGAAGGCTGTGACAGCGTAGTGGGGGCAGACAGGAGGCACACCTGGCTCAGGCTGGGAGGATCAGGACAGGCTGCCTGGAGAATAAGCAAGAGTTTCTCCAGTGGAAAGAGGAAATAGGCATTCAAGCAAAGGCTCTGAGGTGAAAGGGGGCAGGTAGCTGGGGGTTGGAGGAGCGTGTGAGGAACTGAAAGAAAGTCAGTGAGGAAAACCAAAGGAGGAAGCAGGGGCCTGGTCGTGTGGGTCCTGGGGGCCACACTGAGGAGGTGGGACATTTTTCTGAGAGCCTTTAAGTGGTTTGGAGGAAGTTAGTGACGTAGATAGATGCTTTGGGGTGGGGGCAGGCGACACAAGACGAGGCAGGGAAGCTCCATGAGGACAGGACGGTGGCCTTGACGAGGTAGTGGCTTTGGGGATCAATAGAAGTCACTAAGAGGCCTCTCAACTTCATAGAGCTTAAGAACAGGGAAAGAATTTAGAAATAATTTGGTCTGCGTTTTCACTTAGATGATGAAACCAAGGTTGAGAATGTTCCATGGCTTGCCCAGAGTCACACAGCTAGCTGTAGAACAGCACCAGAAACCATGTTTTCTACCTAAACTCTTTCCTGTATGTCACTGCTGAATGTGCTAATTTGGGGAAATGGCATTGTGAGTATTCAGAGAAGGCAGAGAGATATAGAGGGTGGGTGGCATGGGAGCTGGGCCTTCAAAGATAAGTATAATTTGGACAGGAGGGTGAGAGGGCCTGTTAGGTAGAGGAGATTATGTGAGAATGGGTGTGGAGGAGAAGCCCCCGCGAGGGGTGTGTGTGTGTGTGTGTGTGTGTGTGTGTGTGTGTGTGTGTGTGTGTGTGTGTGTGTGTGTGTGTGTGTGTGGGGCGCTCCTGAGTTCTGCATTTTGAGTACAGTGCTAGGGTGCAACAAGGAAGCAGTGTAGCTGATAATGCTACAGGAGTATTTTGAAATAAGGAAGACTTTAATATAAGACTAAGTGGTTTAGACTTCTTTAAGCAACAGGGGGCCAATTCACATTTGGTATCAAAAGGACTAACATGATCTTCTTGACAGGAAAGTCTGCATTTTGTTTAACTTTTGCCTGTCCCACTGTCTTGTATCTGGTGGTTGTGATCAGCCAAAGATGTCCATGTCCTAATCCCCAGCACCTGTGAACATGTTAGGTTACAAAGGGGATTAAGGTTGCAGATGGAATTAAGGTTCCTAATCACTGGCTAAAATAGGAAGAGTATTTTAGATTATCAGTGTTGTCATCACAAGGGTCCTTCAACATGGAAGAGCAGGCAGATGAGAACTACAATAGAAAGACAGTAGCTTGAAGAGACTCAGCCCAAGGTTGCTGGCTTTGAAGATGGATGAAGGGACCCTAAACCGAGGAATGCAGGCAGCCTCAAGAAGCTGGAAAAGGCAAGGGAAGGGATTCCCCACGGAGCCTCCAGAAAGGAACGCAGCCCTGCCGACACCTTGATTTTAGTTCATTGAAACTCATTTGGGACTTCGGATCTCCTGAAACGTAGGATAAGTTTGTGTGGTGGTAAACCACTAAGTTTGTGGTCATGTGTTAGAGCAGAAAACTAACACAGTGGTCAGTATGTGTATGTCAAGTGAATGAGAGCTGTGCTTTAATAGATCAAGGTGACAAATCCATTTATTAATTGGGTTGGCTAGGAGGAGGTTCTGGGTGGCAAGGCATCATAGAAGACAGCCCTAGAAGAGAGGTGATGAGGATTAGGCTGGAGATGGGTGAGGTGGAGGTGGAGATGGGGGAGCTGAAATTGCAGTGCCATCGGGATTGCAGGACCCCAGAGCCTGGGTGTCCAGACGTCCAGTGCCGGACGAGGGATCGAGCAGGCTTTGAGGGCTGGCTTCCTGGGAGGAGGTTACTGGGCTAGTCACGGAAATAAGCACATTAGAAGGAAGAGAAGGTTGTGAGGGGATGTGTGATGGAGTCAGGTTTTGGCTTGTGGAGTTTGAGGTTCAGGAACACCACATGTATGTAGGTGAAGAAGGATCCAGATAGAAATTGGCCTTTGAGGTGGGGATTGAGGATTGGTGTCAGTGGTCATGATTTATCTATCCTCTTTGGATTTCTCCAGTGAAGAGACTCAGCAACCCTTTTTAAGAATCCAGTATGAAAAATAAAAAAGGAGAGAATCCAGTATGTCCCAATCTTTAAAATTAAGGAGTTTTTCTTAGTGTTTTTCCTAAATTATTTTTGCTGCCATTTGAAATTCTGCATACCCTTAAAATATTTTTAATAAAAATACGCTAATACTAAATAAACAACACATTTAAATAAACTAAATAAAAATAACATGATCCTGTAAAACACCCCCTTGCATATTTTTCCTTGTGCTGCAGGTCATCTTCCCAGAAGCTTCTCTAGCTGTGGTTGGTCTCTTTGTTGCCCAGCCAGCCACTCGGGGTCATAGTGTCAGCCCCTCCGGGTCCTGACACTATCAGATCTCACCAAAGCGAGAGGATGGAGCCCTAACAAAACTTGGCTTGTACTGGAGAAAGGGAAATGGATGCTATCTGCTATAACATTCCTACATCTGTTTTTAAAAATACCAATTTGCCGTCAAAGGATATATACACTTCTTTTAGACACGGTTACATCCTGAAAGTTCTTAGTTTCTGAATTCCTTTGTTCTTCATAATAAACTTGGTTGTAATAATTGAAATTACAGCCTCTTTCCTGAGAAATGGGAGAGAAACCATTTCAGAGCAACTGTGTAGAAGGTGCTGACATTAGAGAGATTTTCTTTCGTGTGGCACCACACTGCCTTCCTACCTGTCTGTGATGCTGTTTTATCTCTCTTTGATCACTCCTTTCAACCTACTTGGTGGCACTCCCACCGTGTAATTTGAGCTTACAAGTCAAATGATTTTCAGTGACGATTGCACTGAATATAATTTTTTAAAATTGTAAAGCCTATAAAGATATGAAGTATTATTAATAAAGTAATGACTTCCATAAGCACACATGACATTCACTTTCAGTTTCAATAATGAGTTGCTTATATTTCATTCTTCTGAAACAAGAGAGCCCTTTCATTCTAACTTGACCAGCCAAACTTGCCGTTCTCCCTTCCCCTTGATTTAATGAAAACAAGATTTATATGTGCTATATTGTGGGTTGTCATTTACGTGAATCAGTATCCCTATAAGACAAAGCCCCCAAAACATCCAGGAAGCATTAACCCAGTGCAACACGATTCCGCCTGTGGAGAGGAGAGGTGTTTGTCTTGTACCTCAGTTCTTATTCTTTATTACATTTCAGCTGTACCATCCACATAGTCGTGACTTTTTTTTCTTTCTTGAAATCATGTTGTTTCCCCTAATGAAACAGTCTCCTTGGCTTACAGGCAATTTTCTCTGTTTTCCAAACCAAGAAAGCAAATAGAGAAAACATTTTGTAGAGAGAAACTTTCAAATATCTGCTCTGTGTCCAGGACCAAAAGGTTAATGCTCTGAGCTCCAATTTAAAAAAGCATTATTTCTTCCTAACCAGTGGGCTACTAATGTGCCTTTAAAGTAAGTGTTCAGCTTCGCACAGGATTTGTTCTGTCATTGACACTGCTCTCTTTCAAAGGAATAAGCTTCTAAATGATGAAAGTCAGCTTAGGGAGGTGAAATGTCCCTCAGATTCTTCTTATTTTGGAAGGGAGGGGAGTGTCAGGTAATTTTCTCCCTCTTTTATTCATATTCATTTTTGTCTGTGTCTTTCTCTGCTAAGTTGTTTTTCTTCCTTCAGCTGGGACTCTGCTTTCCTTCTGATAATTATATTCCTGTCCAATGTCAGTGCCCCACCTGCAACCGACACCCCATTTAGAGGAAGAAAGGAGATGAACCCACAGACCCCAGCCACTGATGCTGGGAATAGATAGCAGCTGGGGCTGCAGCCTGCAGGGGAAGATGGCTTTTCGTCTGAGGCGGCCACATGTTGAATTTTTGAGAAACCTACACGATGCTAACTTGAACTATTAGCACAATGAGTCAAAGAAACTAGGACCTGCTGAAAATTGGGCAACTGAGGCGATAGGCAGGCAAACGGAAAGTGTGTTTTTTTTAAGAGGTGTTTTGTTGTGGCAAGTTGAAGTCACGAATATGAATTTTTGTCTTTGATTCTGAGCTAATGTTCTCTCTCTTTCACTAATTATAAATATATAAACACTTCATCTGTATAATGCTTGATATGAGGGTGAATACATTCTATTTGCAGTTCTACCTAAAGCAATTTAGTCACTTGGAAACTTCTGTCTCTCATTTATGACTCAAAATTTTAGTTTTTGATGAATAAGAGTTTCCACGAGGAGCATCCTCATTTGGAAGGGGAATTAGTATTATGCTTTGGTTAAGGAGCTTTCAGAGTTTTTATGCCCACATAGTAATATAAAAATCAGCTCATCCTGTTTCATTGGTGTTGTTTCTTTTAATACCATACTACATATAATTTGAAGAGTCAGTGGGGAACCGGTGAAAACTTATTTCACGGACTACTTTAAAGTAAGATATTTATTATAAGTTTTGTTCATTATTGTTAGCTTGCTTTCAAAATGACCATATTTTAACAGATTTCAAGGATTTGAGTGTTCAGTTTAAACTCTGTGTACTCCAAGTTAAATTTAACTTCTAAAGTGAAGTATAAAAACATATTCTTTTTTCAGATAAATTTATAATGTCTTTTTAGAAATAAGCCTTAGAGAGGAAAAATCTGTACACAGTTTTTTTTTTATTGGTTTAGGTGTACAGAACAATGCAGTAGTTATCCTTTTCACCCCTCACAAAGTGACACCCCCCCTCCCTCCATCCACTGCCCCTGTACACAATTTTTAATACAGCAGCTCTCAAACTTTTTGGTTTTAGGACCTACACTTTAAAAAATTGAGAACCTCAGAGCTTTTGTTTATGTGGATCGTATCAATTGGTATTTACCCTATTAGAACTTAATTTTACATCATTTTAAAATACATCTAAGAATAATAATTAGCTCATTACATGATAAATAACATCAATAACCTATATTTTCATGAAAAATGTCCAAAGTAAACAAACAAAAAATTAGTGAAAACAGGCATTTTTGACATTTTTGCCGGTCTTCTTGGCTTAATGAGAGAGCTGGGTTCTCTTACCTGCTTGTGCATTCAGTCTTTGGGTATCACACATCATGTAGCCTGTAGGACATTTGACAATAATGAGAGAGATGATGCTGAAAAAGTAACCTCCTAGTAGTATTACAAAAATAGTATTGATCTTACGGAACTCCTACAAAGGACCCAAGGACCCTCAGCAGTGTCTGGGCTACCCTACAAGAATCCCTATTCTAACTACATCCCATTTATTGTGTTTTTAAGTAAGGACCACCCTTCTTAGCTATAAAAACATCTTTTTTTCTTTTTTCTTACTTCAGTAGCTATTGCCTCCTGTTTCCTTCTGCCTGAGAAAATTTTTTAATGTATCCCACAAGATCTCTGAGAGCCACCTTTGTATTTGAACTTCATCAGGTTTTGGTCATTTTGTCAAATAAATATCTGTAGGGTACCCTACTTAAGTAGGATAATTTTTCAAAGTAAACCCATGTTTTCTAGCAACATTGGTTACTTTTATGGATGTTCTATTGGAGGGCTATAATGGTCAATTTTTTTTTTTAAGATTTTATTGCGGGATTGGGGGAGGGGAACAGCGTTGGGGAATCGGGGAAGGGAAACAGACAAGTTGCTGTCCTTTTGTTCTTCAGTCTAGTTGTGGAGGATGTCGCTTTACTGGCCCATGTTGGTATTATCATGAGCTCTTCCCGGCGGAGGCAGTCGCTCGCCAGCTGTTGGACAGTGGCTCACGGCAGCTCACAAAAGCT
This sequence comes from Hipposideros armiger, assembly GCF_001890085.2. Lineage (NCBI taxonomy): Eukaryota > Metazoa > Chordata > Mammalia > Chiroptera > Hipposideridae > Hipposideros > Hipposideros armiger. The sequence goes on along the minus strand of NW_017731866.1, from coordinate 64,217 downwards.
CATGCCCGCTGCCAGCCAGCATCACGGCAGCCCAGCTCCAGGTCGAGCTGTTGTTCACAATCTTAGCTGTAGAGGGCGCAGTGTCACTGGCCCTAATGTGGGATCCGAACCGGGGCCCTGCCACTCAGAGCTGACGTCCCAAGCCAACTCCTAACCAATGCGCCACTCAGCCGGCCCTATAATGGTCAATTTTTTAAATAAAAATCCAAAGCAGAAAGTAGTACATTAAGAGATTATGGTCTCAGTGTAGCGTAAACAGTTTTTGAGATGGTCTCTTTTTATTTATCTCATTCTCTTTGCTACTGTCTATACATTGTAATATTTGGGCCTTCAGATTGGCTGTTTTTTGGAATAGGTTTTAAAATATTATAGCTAATTTCTTTTTTTGTTCATGCCTGTTTGATAGATACTACTTGACTATTCTTATTTTTAAATTGTTGATTTTTGGACAGTGCTTTTGCCTTAATAAAAATTTGTTGCATCATGTCCTACATCTCTACCTTGTTCTGTTTAACTATTTAACCTTTATAATTTCATGTGTTGCAGAAAGGTCCTCTGGACTTTTTTGTATTTGGGGGATTAATAAATACTGCATCAGCCTCCCTTTTATTTTATTCTAGGGAATTCTTTCAAGATGGTTATAATCTTAGGTTCTGTTATCTGAGCCAGATACCAGTATACTTGAGCTGTTCTGTTTCTAGATACCGAGATTTTTCTGCTGGATGTATTTTGCACTGTCCAACATAAGAGTCACTAGCCACAAGCAGTAATTGAGCCCTTGAAATGTGGCTAGTGCAACTGAGGCACTGAGCTTTTAGTTTAATTTTATTTAATAATGTACAATTAAAAAGCCGTGCATGGTTCATGTCCCTGGTATTGGACAGTGTAACTCTGCAGGGTATCTGGCAGCTCCTAAAAGACTCAGGCCTGCCTCATTCTTGACCTCAGAGTTTCTTGCAGGCTCATCCATTCATTTTTACAGGAGCTCTGTATATTTCTTCCATCAGTTTTGGAAGTGCTGTAGCAGATATAAGCTTCACTATGTCTAGACTGTTTATTGCCAGAAATGGAACTAGAAGGAAATATTGGAGCTGAAAATGAAGGCTATTGATATTGGCCTTTTTTAAAATCAGCTCTTGAGATGGTTGTAGATGAGATTCAAGGAGAAAACAGGGTTAAGGGAAGGATTTTTAGGTTGGGGAGATTTGAACAGATTTGTCAGCAGAAAAAAAAGGGGGGGTCCTATGGAGAGAGGAAATTGAAGATAAAAGGGGTAATGGGAGTCAAATTCTTTCAGGAGGCAGGAAAGGATCCAGAGTGCAAGTCGGAGGATGCAAAGCCACTCGTTATGAACTGGGAGGGAAGGATTGACTTTTTAAAAAAGTGTTTGAAATTTTTTTTAAGTGAAATTAGCATAATATAAAATGTATCATTTTAAAGTGGACAACTCAGTGGCATTTAGTTTATCCACAATGCTGTGCTCTTATTACTTCCGTTCTAATTCCAAAACATTTCCATCACCCTCCAAAGAGACCCTAGGCCCATACCAGTGCCTCTCTGTTCTCTCTCCCCGAGCAGCTGGGCAACCACTAGTTTTTCTATCTTTATGAATTTGCCTATTTTGCATGTTTCATCTAAATAAAATCATACAATCTGTAACCTTTGTATCTGACTTCTTTCACTTCGTATCTTTTCCAGGTTCATCTGCATTGTAGCATGTAAAAAGTGACACGGCATTTTGAGCAGAGGGAGTTTTAAGGAATTCGTTTTGACAGCCTGATTCTCAGCAAAACAGTTGAGCCAGCTAGACATACCTTGGATTAAGATGCCTCAGAGGTGGATGTGGCATCAAGAATATTTGTGGAATGGCTGGCCGAGAGGTCCAGCCTGAGCAGGGAAGCACACCCCCAGGGGCCAGAGCTGGGAGCGGGGGCAGCAGAGGTCTGGGTCTGGTGCTGGTAATGGCCACGGGCAAACTGACAGCCAGTGTGTGTGTGTGTGTGTGGGGGGGCTGGGGTTAGAGAGAAGGAGTGGGTAAGAGCTTGCTTGAAGATATGGAGATGTCCTGTTTCAAAATGGGATAAATTTGAGGTCCCAAGTTAGAGTATACATGTGGAAGCTTGAGCCCACCTAGAGTGGGGGTGATCTCTTCTGTTTGTAGACCAGAGTCACCCATCATTGCCCTCTGCGGTGAGCAGATGGACAGACCAGGTTTCCACGGAGGCCAGTGAGATGGAAGACTGCAGCCTTGCCTTGCTGCGTGAATGATGCTGCTGCTCTGAGGGCGTCTCCCTCAGTTGGAAGCAGGGCAGTAGCAAGCAAACCCCGAGTTTCTTTCTGCTTCCTTTAATGAAGGTTGGTAAGGCTGAGTCAGCGGTTGTGGTTGGTGTCAAAAGCAGTGATAAGAGTCCAGCAGTGTCGACAGCAAGGCGAATGTCGAATGTCGGGGGGCCCAGCCATCTTCTCCCTACTGCCTACAGAATAAAGGACTTGCCTGGCTTTCAGGGTCTCCCCATTTAGTCCCCCGTCTACTCCCCAGCCTCCTGACCCAGCACACCACTCATTCCTCGATAAGGACTGAATACCCATTGTGTCTAAGCACTGAGTGGAACACACATGCTGAACCAAGCAGGCACAGCCCTTGTCCTCAGGGACGCAGATACTCATCAGATGGGTGTGATTAGAATGTAAATAGAGGGCCCTAACTTAGCCTGGGGCTTTGGGGGAAGAGTCAGGGAAGAGTTCTCTGAAGCAAAGGATCTTGCAGCGGAAGTTTACAGCATAAATATGTGGTCTGTGCGAGGTGGGGCGGGTGGTAAAGGGGCCTTCGGGGGCGTGGGCCTGCCTCAGTATAGGGCGCAGTGGAGAAAGTGGAAGGAAGCGGGTGTGGTTGGGGCCGTTGAGCAGGAGGAGAGGGCAGAAGTTGGGCTGGAAGCAGGTGTGAGCCAGTGCATGAAGGGGCCTCTCAGCCAAGTGAGGGATTGTACGTTGTCTCCAAAGAGCAAGGGAACGTAGTTGAAAGGCTTCAGGCAGGAGAAGTCCTAACAGTTTCGGTGGTTTATAAACAACAATCTAGTGCAGTGTAGAGATGAATAGGACTGGACAAGAGTGGATGCTTGGAAGTCAGCTTGGAGTCCACGTGAAAGAAAACAGTGCCCTGGGCTAGGATAGTGGTGGCAAGAAGTGGATATTTGTGAGGTGCTTGGGAGATAGCATCCGCAGGCTGAGAGGTGATGGCGTTGCCCCGGCACGCGGCCCCTTCGAACGACTGTGCTTTCATGTGCCTTCAGCTTGAAATACCCATCAGCGTTCTGCCTCCTAGGCCTTCTGCCTTCTAAAATCCTTCATAACCTGCCCACGTGCCACTTGTGTGTAGTCTTCCCTGACCCACTGCTCAGAATCAGTAACCTTAACAAATATTTACAGAGCGCTCACATGTTTTAATTGCTTTAAAACATTGCTGACTTGGTTTTTCTCGTGAAGGAGTGTGAATCACTTGCGACTCAATTACATGGTTGCTTAATCAAGTTGAGGTAGAATTTGAAGCATTCCTCAGGCCTGCCCCCTATTAGTCCTTCACAGATAAGTATGGCAGCCCACTCCCACCTCCACTCCTTGATACTTGGAATTCCCTTCCTGCTTGGCCTGCCCTCATCTGCTCTAAAGTGTGAGTTCACGCCCCACTCCCTTGGGGAAGCCTCTTGATGTCGCAGCCCCAGGTCTCTCCCTCCTCGCCACAGCCCCTCATCCCTTTGGCTCTCCCTCTCTTTTACTGGGTGCTGTTGTGGTATTAGTAACTTTCTGTCGTCAGTGTAAGAAACTGCAAACATGTAACGAAGTTTTATACCAGTTTTATTTGAGCCCAGACGGACAACAGTTGCCAGGAAGCAAGATCTCAAATGCTCCAGATAGGTTCAGATTGCAGTTTCTTTTATGCATTTGGAGTTGAGGGAATTTAAGAAAGATTATATGAAGGTGGGAGAAAGCAAGGTGGAGATTGAATTATAGGATAGTTAACAAGATTATGTGCTCCCGTGAGGGTGGTTATTTCAAAGGTGTGTTAACCTAGATGCACAAAAACAATGAACAGAGCTTGCTTAGGGCAAAGATAAACCTTTTACTAAAGAAGTTGTATGCCTGAGGCATGACTACTCTCCATGACCTTTCCAGGTTGGAATTTATGGGCAGATCACCCTGTGAGGTTACTTTCCAGACAACCCCTTTTTAATCTATATTATGTATATGTGATTCCAGTTATATTGGACATTACAGACTCTCAGGTCCACTCCACCCAGAAGAGTGCTAGTAAATTGTTGGCAGCATAAGAATCTACAGATGGCTCATAATTGTCATAATTTCCCATAAGTGACAGATAAGATATGGGTGCTTAAAAAAACAGCGTTTGGATATAAGTATCATACTTTGGCTTGTGACACAAGAATGGGTTATCTTAACCCAGAATTTGTGTTTTACGTTGAAGGATAATACCCAAATGATTCTACTTTGCTGTATCTCCGTAGATTATTCTTGGCTAGGACACCTAAATACATGAGGAGGTGGTCGATAGTCAATGGAGTGTGAAACAGATATGATTTTGGAGGATAAGTTGTGAACTGACTTTTCACCTTAGAAAGTAGGCCTGGAGGGCGGGGCAAAATCAGGAGACTGGGTGACCTTTAACACAGTGCTTTTCCACCTTTTTTCAGCCTACGTGGAATAGGGTTATCAGTGTCCCAAAAAAGTCCTTGGCCTCAGGTTAATCTGTTCTTCTGTCATTGAAGAGAGGTGGGGGGCTTATTTATGCAATATCCCCACATGCCTTTTCTAGTATTTGCATATTTCTGAAGGTTCTTCCTTCAGTCAAACCTCAAGCTAACCCTTCTTTGTGATCCTCTTCTGAGATTGAGAAACTTATTTTTTATTAGAGCTCTGTCCTCAGCTTTTTGTTTTGATGTAAGACTAGAGAGTTACCCCAACTCATTGCCAGAGGCCCATTAAAAAAAATTTCTTAACTCTATGTATTCTATGTCTATATTCTAAAAACTCTGTTTTTAAAAAGGTGTATTTTTCATTACATAAATTTATACACTTCATAGCTAGAGATAGAGACAGCTCTGTAACTGATTTTATTATATGCTGCATATCCAGTTTAAAGGGATAGGGGAAGAACTCATCACTCATCTTGGCTCTAGAAATTGACCAGTGGTGAACAGGGAGGCACATTTCTCATTCCACATCATGTTATCCTCCAGTCCACTCAAACCCGAAGTTTCCACTTGAGAGTTTTTTCAGTCATAGCCTCACTGAAATCAAGCGATCACTATTATGTGCTTTTTATGTCAATTTCTAAGCAGGCCTGCTACTGAAGAATTAATACGACCTCATTTGTGCTGTCTACAGGGGAACGGGGAAGAAAAACCGAATCAAGTGTGTGTCACATAAGTGTAACCAGTTGTAACCATTGGCTCACTGACACTCTTATTTTGTACACCATTGTCTTGGTGTTAGGTTGCCTTGATCATAAATTGTTCCTCATAAAACCTGAGATGGTCACTTAGGACCCAGTAGTGTGCTGTAGGTGTTTGTAGGTTGCTAGTTTGATGCACTTTTGTATTTTCCTAGTGGACAAAGTTCAGCTTAGTGTAATTTCAGTACAAGAGGCTCAGGTTGTGGGGAAAGGGCTTGAATCCCATAAACCAAGTGCAGGCTCACTGATCGGGTGCAGTAATTTCTAGGGTGTGAGCCTTCATTTCCTCTGGGAGCAAAATAACCCTTTACAGGGTTACTGAGATGAAATAGTGTATTGTGAAGTGTGTGGTATGAACACCTACTAAGTGTTCAATGTTAGTTACTATTATTATCATTGTTGCATTTTTTTTCTGATTTTGATGATTTTTATCACCTTAAGCCTGGGACTCTCTAAGGGAAAATTATTATGGTTTAATAATGAAATCCTCTTAATTCATTAGTAAGGCAGTACAATCTATAATGATGCTAGATTTGTTTGCTGGAGCAAAGTAGGCCAGAGTTAACACCATTTTATCCTGTTAGACCTTGGATAGCTTATCCCTCCCAGTACCTGCCTGACATTGGCTGATCAAGGTTTCCTTTCAGTGTGACTTAATTCTCAGATAGTGGGCCACTTGTCATCATGAGGATTTGTATGACCCCAGTAGGAAGGAGTTGGTTGATTCTGAATTGAAACTGCTGGGTCTTACGCCACTTATTTATTCGGGGTGTGGTGACTGGAAAAGTGCAGGCAAAGGGACTCTGGAGTTTCTCATTTGCGTCCTGTGAAATGCATATGAAATTTCTCTGTGAGCAAGTCAAAATATTTTTCTAACTGCTCACTCAGTGCCTCCACGTGGGATTGGAAAAATCAAGCTGTTTTAGGATGCTTTATTGACAGTAATACTGGCATAAACCAAATTTGTCTGACTCAGCTACTGATTAGCAAAAAATGGCCCATCTTCTGCAAAATGTTAAGTACACAGTTAAAAAAACAACTGAAAGGGCCTTCTTACTTCAAGTTCTTAAATTCAGAAAACATTGGATTTTTTAAAGCTACTTTTATGAGCTTCTCTTAATAGAACCGAATTTACTGTTGTTTTACAAGGCTTCTTTGTGGTTGGGTTTGTAGATTCAGTTTTTTAAAAAATAGTCCATGTCTCTAGACAAAATAGATACTTAACAAATGCTTGAACTGTGCTTTTTAAAATTCATACTTGTTCTCCAAAGATCACTGTTGTTTATGCAAGACGTTATGCTTCTCTCGATTTTTAAAAATGGAAAACTAGACTTAGTTCCTTGGTATGAGGGGGAATTTTTGTGGAATGCAGAAAACTCCATTCACAGGTTTCCCCTAATATCTCAAAGCAGAGCTTTCCTAGGAAACCTTTGCTAAGCTGAAATGGTATAAAGTGGAGAAGCAATTACTATAAATTTAATTTATATGGAAAAATTTGGTTCCCAAACCCCAAATTCAGTGCACACACAATGTCATTATTTGGTTCACCACCATGGAAATGTTTAATTATGTCCAGTTTTACACTAAGCATAACACCCATACAAGCTCCCTTCATCTTTTCTGATACCTTAAGACACACCTTGCTAACAGATGCACAAAATAAATGGAGATAAAGCCCGGGTGCTCACAGACACGGTTCAGAGCTCTGGTGGGTCGATGCTGGGATGCTGAGTGTAGTTCCTTTCACTGCAGAACAAACCTAAATGCTATTTGCACGTCACCTATTTTTTTGTAAAAGCCACAATCCTCTTCAGATTTCTTTTGGTTAGTGAAAATGGGTACTTATATAGGTCTTTCGTCAGAACGAAGTGGTGGAACGAGAACTTTTAAAAAGGGGACACCTGTACTAGTAGCCTGAGTGAGAGAAATACTCTTAACATAAGTGACCAGTTAATAAATACCAGCTTAAGTTCACAGACTAATCCTTTAGAAGGACGAGAACACACAGAATTTATTACTCATTTTTCTGTTACAAGTGTTAGCCAGAAATGGTTATTTATACAGATTTTTAATGTGTATGTTCATTGTTTGTTTATTCAACCATTGGGATTTCTGTATGATTTATTTTTTAATATATGAATAGAGCATTTTATATTAGACTACATTAGTGAAGCAATCTTTTATTTTCCTTCATGAGGTTACCCAGTGCTGGCCAGGGTGCAGTTATGTAGGCTGTTCAGTAGGCCCTGCTGGTGGGAACGGTAACAGGTAAAAATGTTTTGGAAAGAAATTTTGCAATATATATTAAGACCCTTTGACCTAAATGTCCAGTTTCTGGGAATCTCACCCAAAGAAGTAATTTAAGATACAGCTAAAGCTTTGTATGTAAAGATGTTCATTGCAGTGTTATTTAAGAATAGTAAAAACTTAAACAGAGTAAATGACTAATAATGGAATAATTAAAGCATTTATATAAATATTGTTCCAGAACTCAAATTAGGCTCATAAAGTGATTGCTACAGTGTTGAAATGCTAGATTACAAGTATATGCTTTTTTATTAAAATATAGAAAAGGGAAGGACCAGCCAAGTGGTTCATTTGGTTAAGAGCTCGCTCAAGAGTTTGAGCTCTGAGCAACAGCGGTTCGATGCCCGGCCCGAGCTGAGCTGTTGCTGAGCTGCCAACAGGTGGCAGGATGGCTCAGCTAAAAAAGAAAAAAAAATTTATATATATAGATATAAATATAGATATATATATAAAAGGGGAAAGGGTTATATTCTATGCATATGCTCGATGTTTATATACTATTACCATAGCTTCGTGGTAAATGCTCTCCATGAACCATCGCGTTGCTTAGGTAAGTATTGTTATTCCCATTTCAGGGGAATGCTCCAGGTGAGGAGGCTGAGGCGTTCAGAGCTTAACTTGTCCAAGGTCACTCTGCTTGTAAATGGTAGAAGGGGCACCGTGGATTTCGCCACACTCTTGGTTGGCTGTTTTTTGTTTTTACTTTAAAATGAAACAAAAAACTTTTCTCTACATTCTAGATTTTCTGTAATAAACATCTCTTTTTAATTTTTTCAGTGGGTTTAGTGGTTAAAAGAGCAGGCTCTGGAGCCACTCTGCCTGCCATTGGTGTAACCATGGAGAAATGACTTAATGGCTCTCTGCCTCAGTGTACTTATCTGTGAAAGGGCTGGTATGAGGAATCAATGCGATTCCTTGCAAATTTATAGCAGAAAAACTGGCATGTAGTAAGGACTGAGGGTTAGTTGCTGTTGTTATAATCATTATCATCTTCAAAGAAAAGGACTTGAAAATGAAAAAATCATTTGAAATGGTGGGCTGGGTTATGTTCTAAATGGTTATCAGATTGTCTTGGAGAAGCATTAATGTGCTAGGAGAATGACTTTGGAAATCTTCCTTGTAGCGGTTAGTCATTAGCAGACCATTTAGTGAAGGGAAGTAGCAATTTGCTAAATAATTCAGCCTCTCTCGAAGTGTGTAATTCATGTTGGAGCATAGCTGGCTAACTGTGTTCTCAGGACAAGAGTATATAAATCCCTAAGCAAATATGTGTCTTAGGTCCTACCTTAAACTTGAACTTCTTATACCTAACATTATGATTCACTGCACAGTTCAAACATCGTCCAAATTTTTTCCTATCAGAGAATATGTTAGTGCGGTGAATTTTCACTAATTTGCAATCTAATAATTCAAAATATGTAGTCTGCCTCCTAACTCAGCAGGCACCTATGATACTGTATAATTGATCTCTGATTAGTAAGATTAGTAGCAGAGCAGCACGTTTCTAGGATGGTCGGAGCTTTCCCTGCTGCCGTACCCCTACCCGCTTGCCCTTGTGCTCCCTGACTCATCAGATAGCACCCCTGTCTCAGCTGCTGAGTGAGAAGCCTGAAGCTTGGACTTCGCCCTCTCCCTCCCTTGCCCGTTCCCTCCCCTGCCATGGCCTTAGGATGCCCTCCATCCCTCATGTGGACTATTGCAGTGGTCTTCTAACTGACTTGACCTGGATCTCACCTTCTTGCCAGCCTCCTGCACAACCCCCGCCCCCACCATCACCACCACCACCATCCCAGTTTAAAATCAAACACTGGAGCCCTTACATCCTTCTCCAACATCATTTTTTACTTTTCTCTCCCCTCCATCTCATCCCCCACTGGCAAGCCTTAAACATTACTCTGTGAAGCCTCACTTGACCCACTTGTCCTTATGTAAAATTGACTTTCTTTTTTTGTCCCCCCATTTCCCCCAGTACATACTGCATCAAGGCACCTCACTCTATTGTAGTTACTCCTCTCTTCTCTCTCCCTTGGCCAGACCTTGACTTCTCTGGAGGGAGGATTGTCTTATGGATTTCTGTGTTCCAGTACCTACCACAGTGGATTAAATGGATGTTTGATGGATCTTTTCTGAGGATAATTTTAAAAATAGCTGCTGTGAATTGAGGTGCTTATGCCTTGTGCCAAGTTTCATAGACTCTCATTTAATCTTCACAACAGCACCGTGAGGTGTAGGCATCATCGTTCTACACTTTTTTATAGATAAGGGAACTGGACTCTAGAGAGTTTTGGTAGCATACCAAAGATCATATTACTGTGTTGAGTCAGAACCCAGAGGATTGCTACTCAAATTATACATACTATATAGATTCCATTTTCTCATAGAACAGTGAGAATCTATGGTCCTGTAGGTACCTCTTCATTATGAATTAAGTAGTTTAGGGCTTATCTGGAGACCTATCAACCACATACAGCCAGGGTTATTAATTTGGGGACTGGGGGTCCCTAGGATTTGGGGCACTCTACATGTTAGTTTTATCTAAACTCTTTGTCATTTAGGGATAGAGAAGGTCTCCTTTACCTTAATCAAATTTTTGCAGTCAGTATGGGGTCCCCAAAAGGGTAAGAACTAATATAATAATTTCTATAGAAAATAGGATCAGAAAATAGAATTTTCCAAAGGCCAAATGACTCGTTTATAAATTAACATCTGAAACACAACCCTTTTGTAAAGTAGAGATTATGTGTTTTCATAACTTGAATGAATGAAAACGACTCACCTTAAAGCCTAGCTTTTTTTTTTTAAAGATTTTTATTGATGAATTGGAACAGTGCTGGGGAATTGGGGGAAGGGCAACAGATCAAGTTGCTGTCCTTTTGTTCTTCAGTCTAGTTGTGGAGGATGTTGCTTCACTGGCCCAAGTTGGCACCATCATTGCGCTGTTCCCGGGTGAGGCAGATCAGTCGCCGGCTTCTGGACGGCCGCTCACAGTGGCTGCTGGCCGCTCACGCTGGTTGCTGGCTACACACGGTAGCCCATG